>NC_089767.1:6662447-6739947 GCF_040412425.1 Macrobrachium rosenbergii
TTACCAGAAAAAGCCATTCCGTTTGACCCCCCAAATGAAGAATGACACTCAAAATCTGAAGTTGTCATAATCTGTCGTCCTCCCTAATTTGTGAGAATTAGCAGTGGATCCTCACATGGAAGAAGAAGAAGAAATGATATTCAACGTTATGCACAAATTCACCCATTAGGTCAATTGTCAGTCTCTGAAATCTAACAATTATATTTCCACCCATCTGCAAAGACGTCTGTGATAGAAAGGCCTATAATATATTTGTTCTAGAATGTTATACGTTCGTTTTAAACTCCTCTAGCCTTATGCCAGCACGGGATCTTGCTCTAAGGCAGCCCGCAGGCCTGTGAGAGATTTACTTTATAGATCTGTGCTTCCTCTCCCATCAAAATTGAATTTATCTCTTTTTTTATGCAAATTAATTGAGCCTCCCACTTTTATTGACCATTTCGGTGGCAAGTTTGTGAGATCTCTAAAAGAAATCACAGTTCCGATAACCGAATCTGTTTCTTGAAAAGTCAAATGGCTTGTCGAGATATTTTTTCTCCTATTTTCCCAAGTAAAACCGTTTGTTGGCCGCATCAGGCCAGATTTACTATATTTCTCTCACACTTCTGGTGATTTATCTCCTGCCTCCTTCCTGGGATATACTGAATCAAGGGCAATTTATTTTATCTGTGACTCTGATGTCGTTCCCCCCTGCCATAAATTGGCTTGTTCGTCCAATCGCCCATAGACGATAAATGTGTCTGGGTTCTGATTTGCTCTTGGAAAGAGTTCTTCCTCTTCCTCTTGAGGTTCCTCTTGTTAATAAGTGATCTCTTCTTTCTGCATTACCATCCACCTTCTGTTACTTCTTTCTAATGAACACCATATTCTTTGGAAGCTTGGATTTCAAGTCAATGGCCCCTTTGGGCTTGCTCCATAAGGTTAGGGCTCATCTTCTGAATAATAAAAATCAAATTATCAATGGAAATCAGTAAATATCGTTTTTCACAATCTGTTCACGGGAAATTTTGGGACTCTGTCCCAGGTTCATCTTTTCTGACTCATGCAGCCTTCCAGCCTTCAAAAGGCGAACTTTAAATTTGTTTTCAGACTGAGCCTCGATAGGTTCATTTTAGTTTTCTGAAAGAACACTATTGTGGCGGCTTTGTCTGTCCGTCCTCACTTTTTTCTGTCCGCACTTTTTCTGTTTACCCTCAGATCTTAAAAACTACTGAGGCTAGAGGGCTGCAAATTGGTGTGTTGATCATCCACCCTCCAATCATCAAACATACCAATTTGCAGCCCTCTAGCCTCAGTAGTTTTAATTTTATTTAAGGTTAAAGTTCGCCATAATCGTGCTTCTGGCAACGATATAGGCCAGGCCACCACCGGGCCGTGGTTAAAGTTTCGTGGGCCGCAGCTCATACAGCATTATACCGAGACCAACGAAATATAGGTCTGTTTTCGGTGGCCTTGATTGCATGCTGTAGCGGCTGTACAGAAAACTCGATTGCGCCGAAGAAACCTCGGCGCATTTTTTACTTGTTTTTCTTTGAATTGATTTCGGGTCTTAGGCCAAGGGCCAAGCGCTGGGACCTATGAGGTCATTTAGCGCTGAAACGGAAATTGAGAATAAAAGGTTTGAAAGGTTAAGTAACAGGAGGAAAACCTCAGAGCAGTTGCACTATGAATCAATTATTAGGAGAGGATTGAGGAAAGTAAGATGGAAGAAAGAGAATATGAAAGGAGGTACAGCAAAAGGAACGAAAGGGGTTGCAGCCAGGGGCCGAAGGGACGCTGCAAAGAACCTTAAGTAATCCCTACAGTGCGCCGCATGAGGTGCACTGACGGCACTGCCCCCTTACGGAGTTTTATCTCTGTGAAGCTATGCCGTAAATGAATTCATAATTCACACAATACATCATTCTTTTTTTGGCAAAGGCCTAAAATACTAATCCTTTGTGAGCGCACAGGTTACTTGTTGATAATAAATTACCAGAAATACCTTTGTTCATTTCCGCTAGGAAAATGAACTGAATTGAAAAACATTTTAAAAGCAAATCAGCTCAAATCATGAACAATGAATAAGTAAAAAAATGCTTCTAAACTGCGTGATAGATATCTTCACCCTTTCCGCGTCTTTTTTTGTCTTCTCTTTCATTTCTCGCTTCTCCTCTCATTCCTGGGCTTTATTTTGGCGCAAATTGGACCATGATGGACTTTTATTGGAGGTAAATGGAACGAGGCGGAAGGTCCAAGTGGAATTTCGTACCAAAAATTTTCGAGCAGTTCATCTAAGCAAAAACAAATATACATATATATATATATATATATATATATATATATATATATATATATATATATATATATATATATATATAAATGAATGTATGTATGTATGTGTATGTGTGTGTGTCAGAATAACTCTGAAACGCATTGAACAAATTCAGCCAAACTTGGTAAACATATGATTTACTAACTAGAAAGGTAAGATATCACTAGCACCAAGAGCTTCAAAGGGGTGGGAGTGGGAAGGGCTTCCCTGAAACGGGGTTGGTACTGCCCGTAGACTTAGGAACTAATCACATTCTGCAGGTTTATCATACCCCATTTCGGTATACATATGACTCACTATCTGGAAAAGAATACCGTGGGGGTAAGACATCACTGGCACCAAAGGGGGTGGGGGTGGGAAGGGGCGACACATAAAAAAAACCGAAAACGACGAATATTGTGTATAATCCACGGTTTTCGAGGTTGCTGAGATGAATAGTAACACTCCCGATGCCTTTTATATCCAAGTTCAGCCCAAATCGGAAGCGGATGTGAGAAAGGGTGAAAAATGAAATGTAAATAATGACAGATATTAATGTCTAATCCATAGTTTTTGAGGTCGCTGAGATGAACAGGGACACTCCCAATGCCTTTTATGTCCAAGTTCAGCCCCGATAGAAATGGGGAGGGTTGAGAAGGGGTCAAATATTAAATGTCAAAAATGCTATTCAATGAAATTGAAGCAACTATCTTAAGAGGAAAGAGAGAGAGTGAGAGAGAGAGGAAGTGAGAGAGAGAGAGAGACTAGATGGGATGAGAGAGAGAGAGAGAGAGAGAGAGAGAGAGGTGTTAGGCAGGAGAAAGAGGGAAAGAGTGAGGGAGAGTTGGAGAGAGAGAGAAAGAGAGAGAGAGTTTATCGGTTGTCATTCAGAGCTTTCCCAGGCAGCACTGAGTTAGTCAGCTAGCATATACTCGTATATATATATATATATATATATATATATATATATATATATATATATATATATATATATATATATATATATATATATATATATATATATATATATACACTAGCTGACCAACTCGATGCTGCCCAGGAAAACTCTGAATGACAACCAATAAACTGTCTCTTTTCCTCTCTCTCTCTCTCCAACTCTCCCTCACTCGTTCCCTCTTTCTCCTCCCTAACACCCCTTCTACTCTCTCTCTCTCTCTCTCTCTCTCTCTCTCTCTCTCTCTCTCTCTCTCTCCTCTCCTCTCCTCTCACTCTCTCTCTTTCCTCTTAAGATAGTTGCTTCAGTTACAATGGGTAGCATTTTTGACATTTCTATATATATGTATATATATATATATATATATATATATATATATATATATATATATATATATATATATGTATATGTATATATATGTATATATATACATATATATATATGTGTGTGTATGTGTGTATGTATATACTGTATATGGATGTATATATCAATTCTTAGGTACTAGAATAAAGAAGATGAATCCTGTAAACTGAAAAAAATGTAGATAAGGGAAAATTGTGATTATTTCGCGTTATCATGGCTAAAACACTTAAGCTTTCCAAAGGCAGATGGCGGTAAGAGCTAAACAACTTTATCCCTCTGGAAATGAAATAATTCTTCACCGTATAATCTCTTTCAAGAAATTTGTTGACAGAAATGAAAGTAAAAAGCAAAATAGTCAAACTGAAACAAAATACCAGAAAATAAGGAAAACGTATTAAGAAAATGAGAAGGAAATGAAGATAGAATAGAATACTGCATTAAAAAACAATGTTTGAATTCATGTCGGTTTTAAAGATAACGAAATAATGACTTAAAACGACTGAAATACAGGAATATAGCTAAAGGTAAGTTGGACTAGAAAAGTGTGACAAGCAAAAAAACAAAAGATGGAAAGATTCATAATAAGAGAAGAATCACGAGGAAAAATAGCCACACAAAATAATGAAAGGAGGAAACTGTAAAAGCAAAATAAGAGAGAGAAATGGGGGAAAAATGATATGAAAAAGGAACTTAAAAAAGAATTAAGTGGGTGGGCGATGAAGAAACTATATGGAATGAGACAAGAAAATTATTTTAAAAAGCAAGAAATGAGGTAAGTTTGAAAAATATTGAAAACAAAGATGTTACAGGAGAAAGAAATGGTAAAAAGGATTTAAGATTAATCAAAGGAGAAAGAACAGAGAGCTGCATATCCTAAAAATAATATAAAAAATAAAGAATTAGGAAAGACACGCAGACATATATATATATATATATATATATATATATATATATATATATATATATATATATATATATATATATATATATATATATATATATATACAGTATCTATATATACGTACATACAAAAACATGAAATATCTTATATTTTCATGCGTAATATTCGTGAGAACATTGACAAAAATTCTTGAATGAAAATCCGAATTGCCTCACCGGATGCACTGCGTTCCCTGCTGTCTTCGACAGAACTTCAGTTAAGAGAAGATTCCTAAGAGCAAAACACCTTCTTGGAAACCTAGTTATTAGGATTACTTGCGAACGCTTTAGCGTTGGAAGAACACAATGCAAAATACGCACTAATTTTAGGAGGTTCACCTTGGAATAGCATCACAAAAGTCAACACCTGTTGTTTGTCGAGTTACGGATGTGGCTGGAAAAGTTAGTAAAATCAATATTACACAAGACTATGTCTTAACCATGTAAGATTTAGGTCTGAAAGAAGGCAAGTCTTACCCAAAGAACATTTTTACTGACCCCAAGAGTCTTGGTTTGTTGTATAATCATACGGAACTGTTAACTTTCATGCACGTAATGTCAAGACGATAAAATTTTGTTTAAAACCAGTATTTGAAATCTCTGACATGCGAGGTCTGTACGGTAGGCTAGTGACTTCCGGGTAAAGCTTTTGTAATGGAAATTGCTGCTCTGTCGAGCGGAACCTCTTTTATAACCCACGTTTCTAGTTCAATATTTTTGTTTCGTGCATTAAATAAATAGGTAACATTCTGGTTTATAGGTTAATCCACGGAAAATTTCGCTTCCAGATCAAAGGAAGCTGTGAATATTATTGCCAAAAAATAACAAAGTCGTGGACCTTGCGATGCAAAAGACTCTGTAATCATTGAAAACATGAATAGGCTTCGCGGTTTTTCTAAAGAAATGACTCAATATGAAACTGGGAATGAAAGTGGTGCTTACGGTTTATATATGGACTCTAGGTTAATGTACCCTTAAGCAAAATAAATGTGTAAATATTTCACATTCATCTGCTTACAGGCGTGTAGAATTGTACATAAAATGAACTAAAGGCAGACCTCACCATATGTGAATGTGGTGCGGATAATGACATAATATATCCCCATTAAGTCTCATCAAATTGAGAAAATAAAAAAAAATCTACCATTGATGACTAAGGTATGGACTGGGAGGATTAGCTCATAACAACACTATCTCCTCATTTTCTAGAAGGAACTTCGAACATTCTGCTATTTCCTCCTGAATATTTCAAATGGCGTTTAATGTGTTACAGAACATTGCTATTTCCGCTGCAGAGTTTGCTTTGTCCATACCGCACCGTCTCCAGGTAGAACAGTTTTTGAGACATTTCTGGTTACATTGATGCCATTTCTTAGTTAGCCTATTTGCATATATATATATATATATATATATATATATATATATATATATATATATATATATATATATATATATATATATATAAACAGAAAGAAAGAGAAGGCGAGGTTTAAATTCCCAAAACAGAACAGGGTGTTTGGGTGAATTGAGCTCATTCCTCAAATCTACCCAAGACTTTGACTCTCGATAAAAGACAACATTCTCCTCTAAATGAAACTGTCATGCCATCATAAGCAGAAAAAATCTCAGCACATGATGAACTCTTAATAGATGACTTATTACTTGATGAGAAATGAGACCTGGTGAACCGTATGGGGACTGATAACGGGCCTTACAGAATTATACCTGGCAGCTGAAGATGGAAGATGTATGTGAACATTTCAAAGACACATTCGATTCTTTAGTTGTTAAGCTTAATCGGTTGCACAGTTATACTGTGCGTTCATAAGACATATTCAGTTCCACAGTTGTTAAGCTTAATTGCTTGCACAGTTGCACTGCGCGTTCACATGAAGTGTAACAGGACATCACTGAAACAGAATGGTTTCTAATGGAGATTTTAATCACAAAAGCTACCAGCCTTCAAGGACTACCTGACCTCATCGTCTGGTAGCCGTAAAAAGACCTTATGGCTACCGGATGATGGGGACAATTAGTCCTTGAAAGCTTGTAGCTCTTGTGATTAAAAATTCCTTTAGAAACCTTCCTGTTCAAATGAGGTCGCTTGCACAATTGCACTGTGCATTCCTTGAAACAGGAAGGTTTCCACTGGAGACTTTATTCACTAAAGTTACAGGCCTTCAAGGTTAACTGTACCTGTTATCCGTTACCCGTAAAAAGGCCCTACGGTTACCGGACGATGGGGGCAGTTGGCCCTTGAAAACTTATACTTTTGTCAATAAAAAATCCACTAGAAACCATTCTGATCTAATGAGGTCTTGCTAGAATACTATAGATGTATATCAGTAACAGTTCTCGATCTCAACTTAAAATACAAGCAGCCAGATGAGACTCTCTCTCTCTCTCTCTCTCTCTCTCTCTCTCTCTCTCTCTCTCTCTCCATTTGTAGTGTGCAAGTTACAGACGAAGAAACTCCTAATTGCCAAACTTTCTAAGCACCCAACTCTCCTAAGCGCCCAACTCCTTGCTGACTCTTAATCACGACCTCATTATTTACAAACATTTGGCAGCAATATAAAGGCTCATAAATCCCAGAGGGACGAAAAGAAGAAAAACCCAGCCTAATTGGTCGTTGGTTAACGAGAAAAATAAAAATAAGAAAACTTTTGATAATTAGCGTATGATGAATATCGGACGGGCAGGGGAGGGGAGGGGTCGTATTTTGTCGATTATAACTTCTTTGTTTACCTCCAGTTCGATTTGTTTATCAGGTTCGGATCTGGTGTTGATATATTAAAAGCCTTTGAGTAGGAATCATTAAATGCTGAAATGAATGACGGGTGATTTTTAGCTTTCGGTGAAAGAAAACTCTTGTGCCGGTTTTGTCTGTCCGTCCGTCCTTTTTCTGTCCGTACCTTATTCTGTCCGCACTTTTTTCTGTCCGCACTTTTTTCTATCCGTACCTTATTCCGTCCGCATTCTATTCTGTCCGCCCCCAGATCTTAAAAACTACTGGGGCTAGAGGGCTACAAATTGGTAGGCTGATCATCCACCATCCAATCATCAAGCACGTTAAATTTCTGCCCTCTTTCCTCAGTAGTTTTTATTTTATTTGAGGTTAAAGTTGGCTATAATCTTGCTTCTGCCAACGATGTAGGATCGGCCACCACCGGGCAGTGGTTAAAGTTTCGTGGGCCGCGGGTCATACGGCATTATACCGAGACCACCGAAAGATAGATCTGTTTTCGGTGGCCTTGACTATGAGCTATAGCCACTGTACAGAAAACTTGATTGCGCCGAAGAAACTTCGGCGCATTATTTACTTTTTTTTTTTTTTTTTTTATTACTCGAGAGTAAAAACGTCTTCGAATAATCAGAATCTGAGGGCTGGGATTCATAGCTTTTGATTTCGGTGAAATTCATTAGAATGGGCATTCTCAAGAACGCTAAAGAGCAGTGGTGGAAAGGCTTTAGTAAAGTTGAACGTCAGAGTGCCTGTAAGTGGGTTCGACGGGATACTGATGATCCTTTTGCGTAATGGTATAAACTACCTAGTGATGTTGATGCTTCGAACCCTGAGGTTCGTACCCATTCAGTAAGAAATGCATGAATGTGACAGGGGTCTCTGTGTTGCTTTTTCCTGACGCCAACCCTTGATGTAGAAAAATACTTTATGTTTTATATCTATATATATATATACACACAAAAACACACACACACATACACACATATATATATATATATATATATATATATATATATATATATATATATATATATATATATATATATATATATATATATATATATATATATACATACACACATATATACATACTGTGTATATATGTATGTGTGTTTGAGTGTGTGTGTGTGCAAGTGTGTGTTTGTTCAACCGACTGCATCCTTATCAAGATTCATCGTCACCAGCTCAAGTTGCAGAGAAAAATGGCTAGGCCGAACGCAGACAAGGCGGAAACGCCAGCGATTGATAGTGAGCTCTTTGTAATGAATCGCAGAAATTTCTCGACCCGGGTCGAAAATTGCCCCCGAGTGAAAGCACTCGGCTTAATGGCACAGCGAAGGAGACGAATCCAGCTGAAGTCCTCGGTCAATATATATCTTTTGCTCGGTGGGAGAAATGCGGTTTCTTATCAAAGGGTTTCCTGACTAAATTGTTAATTCACGAAATGCGATTTTCCGATGCTCGGGAAAATTGGGTCTCTCCCGATTCAAAAATTGTCTTATTTCAAGTCATCCGGGCAACTCTTCGGAAAAGCGCTTGGAGAGGAGTTTAACTTTCGAGATGATTCAAAAGGATAGTCATTTTTATGTTGCAGTATCTTTGGTACAATGATTTTGTTATCAGCATAAGTAAAACATTAATTTGAACCTCAGAAAATGCTAAGATGGCTTTGTTTTCACTGAATAATTACGACAAGTAACTCTGGGTTTTGTATTTTTTGTCTTAGTAAAAGAAAAAGGTACTCGTTATTGCTTAAACCATTCAAGACTATCATTATTGAAATGGGAGGTCATATGATATCCTACGGCTTAAGAAAAGATTGTATAAGATTGTATAAGATGAATAAGCTTATGGAGCATAAATCTTCAATAACAGTGCAATCTACAAAGAACAAACACACACATCTTCAAAAAATCTTTGATTTGTTCCATCTTCGTTTTTTGTAATTATGGAATTTTACAAGTATTTCTAATTTTGCAAAGGATATTGTGCCTTACGGGATGAGATGACTCAGGTTCAATTTCATTACGTCTCCAGTTACAAGTAGATCGACTTATTCCCTGAGACACAGTGAACATAAAACAAGTAATATATATATATATATATATATATATATATATATATATATATATATATATATACATATATATATATATATATATATATATATATATATATATATATATATATATATATATATATATACATATATATATATATATATATATACATATATATATATATGTACAACTGAATCACGAAAATATGGAACGTGATGAATATATATATAAATAAAGATAAAATCCACTGCTAAGTAAAGGACCTAGCGTCGAAAGGCCTCATAGCACTCCAGTGTTTCCGTTTCCTTCGTGGATTTTATCTTTATATATATATATATATATATATATATATATATATATATATATATATATATATATATATATATATATATATATATAATCAGGAAGCTACAAATGTCCTTTAACATCCATTTCACGCTACTTCAGGAATTTCCCCGCACTCGACGGGTAAATAAGTACGTCAGATTCGGCATTAGCTTATACCACTCTTGGTGGCTCAATGGTCTGACCGTCGAAAGGAGTCGTTGGAAGGTACTGTGTCTCGAGGGATCGAGACCCGGCGGTACCGATCCATTTATCACTGAAAAAATTCCACTTCGGTGATAATTCCCCATCGGGGCTATTCCCGAAGTAGCGTGATTTGGATATTAAGCGACATTTGTAGGTTATGATTGTATATAAATCACGGTGCGATAAAAATTTATATATATATATATATATATATATATATATATATATATATATATATATATATATATATATATATATATATATATATACATATGGCAGTTTTGGATTGTCCTGTAAAAAGTTTAAAGGGTCAATCAGAATGCTGCTCCTACGGCTATTACTACTAGTACTACCACTGATAAACACACCGATAATATAATCAGAAAAGCTGACGCAACACCGGCCCAAACTGCGCAAGCTGCAAGGTCCTCTAGTTGCATGTGCACACAGCCATCATCATCATCGATTCCCACCAGTTATTTCGCTCATTATTCCGCGTTCTGATCCATGAATCTCCCGTAATGGCGACCCAGAATGGGTCGTTTTCGAGGCATTCACAGTCACCGCATTTGGAAATGACTTGTTCGTGCCGGGGGGCCGTAACAGAGAGAGAAACTGCTCAGTGGCTGCTATTTGCGGTCGCAGTATGAGGAAACGGCCGCTAGGGGGCTTTTGACATCCTGTTGTCGGCAATTTTCTGATCTGGTCTCCACTAAAGGATCCAGAAAAATTTCTTGGGGGGCCCACCAATTTTCATATTATATATATATATATATATATATATATATATATATATATATATATATATATATATATATATATTTCTTTAATCGATTTTTTATTTTTTCCCATTTTTATAATTCTTGTGTTATTATTATCTAAATTATCAATATTATTTTATAATTATTTTTCATGGGAGGGGGCACGTGATATACATACGGTATATATATTATTTCTTTAATCTATTTTTTTATTTTTCCCATTTTTATAGTTCTTATGTTATTATTATTTAAATTGTCAGTATTATTATTTTATCATTTTTTCTCATGGGGGCATGATATATATATATATATATATATATATATATATATATATATATATATATATATATATATATATATATATATATATATATACAGTATATATGTTATTTCTTTGATATATTTTTTATTTTTTCCGATTTTTATCATTCTGATTTATGTTATTATCAAAATCTTCAATATTATCATTTTATTTTTCATGGGGGCACGTGATATATATACAGTATATATATTATTTCTTTAATCGAATTATTATTTTTTCCCATTTTTATACTTTTTATTTGTGTTATTATTATCTAAATCTTCAATATTATTATTTTATCATTATTTTTCATGGGGGGCACATGATATATATACAGTTTATATATTATTTCTTTAATCTAATTTTTATTTTTTTCCATTTTTATAATTCCTATTTATGTTATTATTATCTAAGTCTTCAATATTATTATTTTATCATTATTTTTCATGGGGGGGGGCGTGCCCAGGTGTTCCCCCACCCCCTGGATCCGCTAGTGCTGGTCTCTGATGTTTTTCTTTTTCTGTTCGTCTGAGTATTCATGTATAGGTGCAGTGATGATTCTGCAATCAAATTTGCAAGGGATTGTGAAGTTTTGTTCGAACCGTATGCATATACTGCACGTACTCCGCTAATTTGCATACGTGAGCTAAATCACAATAATTAAATGCTATGTGGGCATATTTTCTCTCTTATGGAATTTCTACTGAAGTCAGTGGTAGATGCTACCTTCTCATCAAGACTTTGAATCAGTATATCTTCTTTCTCTATTCTGGCAAGTTTCTCAGGAAAAAGGAAAAATCATTAGGGATTCTTTCCTTTTACTTTTCTTTTTCTAGTCGACGGGCCGTTTCCCCACCCTTCTCGGCGGATTCATCAGGACTGGATTGCAAATTGTGTGTGGATTTGTAATCCAGTCCTGATGACGCCACCGAGAGGTGAGGAAACGGTCCGCCGACTAGAGAAAGGAAAAAGAAGTAAATGGAAAGAATCTCGAATCGTTTTTCCTTTTTCCTGAGAAGCTTGTCAGAGGAGGAAAAAAAATATAGACTGATTCAAAGTCTTCATAAGAAGACGGTATCTCCGAATAATGCCACTGACTTCAACAGAAATAATTAAATGTTCCTTAGACTGACTCGCCTATTCTTTACAGACATAGTTGCCTAAAGAAATAAGGTAGAGAGACGCCAGAGCTCAGCTTTTGATGCAACCGGCCAAAATTTGCGCACTAGCCGTGTGTTGGAGCGATTACCTCACGTTTGTTGGAGCGATTACCTCACGTTTACTAGGTCGCGGATCACCCCCAGCCTAGTCTACTATGTTGTCCATGCAGCTGTAAATGGCCACCAGGAACCAAGACCTGTTTAGAAGCCAGAATGCTGTGCCCTTCCCGGCGCGAGACCCTTCAAAGAGAGAAACATTAGAAGTATATATATATATATATATATATATATATATATATATATATATATATATATATATATATATATATATATGTGTGTGTGTGTGTGTGTGTGTGTGTGTGTGTGTGTGTGTGTATAAAACAGGTAGCTTCTACATTATTATATGCTTCCATAATTCAAGACCCATGTGGAAAAATGGTACCACTGATGTTATAGTGGTCCCTTGAGCCCGTTAATCAAACCAGAGATTTTCTTATATTGCAAGACTGAATGGGAAAGAGGTGTAATATCTCTCCCTGTTATCAAACAAATTCCACTCCAATCGATATGTTAATATACGGCTATGCTTCCTATGCTTGCATTGCAATTCCTTTTACGATTAGTGGTCTTGGTTTGTGGCTCTAAAGCAGGTGCCAAGTTCCTCTATGCAGATTAGATTTTGTTTAGGAAATACTGCATCTGAATGGATTTGTTTTCGTGTTAGTCATTTATTCATTTCTGTTTGTAGTTTAATGTTTGGGTGCTCCAGTGCCCGCAAGTTAAACCAACAGCAAGGACATCCCCGTCGGGAGGTAGTGCTGTCAGTACACCTCACGCGGTGCAATGTATACATAAATTAAGGTTCTTTACCGCATCCCATCGGCCCCTAAGTGCAACCCCTTTCATTCCTTTTACTGTACCTCTGTTCATAGTGTTTCTTCCGTATCGCTTTCAGCCCTCTCCTAACAATTGTTTTATAGTGCAACTGCGATTTTTCCCTTCTGTTACACCTTTCAAACCTTTCAATTCTCAATTTCCCTTTCACCCGCTGAATGACTTCAGGGGTCCCAGCCTATGGCCTTTGGCTTAAATTTAAAATTCCATTCCATTCCACGTACGAGAATTTAATTCATGCGAGTGTAGATATATTCTCTCTCTCTCTCTCTCTCTCTCTCTCTCTCTCTCTGATGCATTCATCTATAATAAAAGTAATTGAATACCGCGCCAGGTTCCGGGAAAAAGCGAGGGGGAACCGAGGGAAAATGCGAAGTCAGCTCGACTAAAAAGTCCCAAAATCCGAATGATACCTTCTAAGACTCGAGTTGGGCAGTGCCAAGGCGAATTAAGCTTTTTACCGAGAGCTGGAGACAATCGAGTCTGCTTCGGTCCACATTCTGAAGTCGAGATACGTTTGCCAAAAGCCGTTTCCCCGATTATGTTCTCTCGAGTTCGGTCCTGTTTGCAATATTGCACCTCCGGCACCAACCCTGTCATCCCCACCCCTTCCCCCACACGGCGGGGGTTGGGGGGTGGGGTTACCTTGGGACTTTTACACCCTCGAGAAATGAACCTTTTTAGAGAAGGCGCGTAAAGAAGGAATTCATCTGATCGTCGCTCGAGCGTGCAAAGCAGCCGACTCGATTTTGCTTTCAGGCAAGGAGGGATGGGAAGTGAGGTGGGCCAATAGATACACATTAAAGGCTGTGACGACTCTGATATAAGTGAGTAAGCACGGGGATATTTATTGAAACATTGATTTGAGTTGAGCTGAATATAGAATTTAGGCCAAAGGCCAAGCACTGGGACCTACGAGGTCATTCAGCGCTGAAATGGAAACTGACAGTAAAAGGTTTGAAAGCTGAAACAGGAGGAAAATCTCAAAGCAGTTGCACCATGAATCAACTGTTAGGAGAGGGTGGAGAGTAAGATGGAAGAAAGAGAATATTGAAGGAGGTACAATAAAAGGAACGAAAGGGGTTGAGCTAGGTGTCCCCTACGGGTTACAGAAACATTAAACTCCGGAATTCTGTTTTGAAAACGTCGTGTTCCCAGTTTAACCACTATTACCTTTTAGCACTAATTGACAATAGATTTAAGCAAAAAATATTCTTCTTTGGCAGGCATTGTAATCAATTTCAGGTTTCTTCAAAGAAGCACAATTAGTAGGGTGAATCTTAAGGAAAAAGTCATGTTTTTCAACTTTCTTTTAGGTCATAGTATCCGTAACATCGCAGTTTGAAGCGAAAGTGACAACAGACAGGGCTCATCACGTGTCTACTTTTGGAAAACATCGTATAAATTGGCCCAGTCTTGGTTACGGAAGCTTGTGACGTCATTCAAAAGGTACATCTTCCTTTCATCTCCAAGCATTTCCAGCTGATGACCCGTGGAAAGGAGACATGTTTTTGCATGTTATAATGGCCTTGTGCCAGCACGGGATCTTGTTCCAGCAACACTCCGTAGCCGTGGGACTTGAGAACCAGGGTACAAGTCGTCCCTGTGAGGAAGGTAAGTTTGAAATAAGGGGACCTTCACACAGCAGAATCAGAAAAGTGAAGCCAGGAGGTTCTTACCACTGAGGACTGCTCCTTACTCCTAGTAAAAAAGTTGGTATATCACAGTTGAATTTACACTGGGGTGTTCTATCTATGTGTTCTTGTTTAATTGTATTGTCTATTGGGCGTATCTCTGAAATGGGGCAGCCATATTCTTGCTGAACTTGCTTAGCTCGACTTTCTTGGTTAGGTTTACTTTGTATGCTCTGTTTCCTACCCCTGTCATGTTCCTAATGCTAGAAAGGAGTAATATTTCATAAGGAGCCTTCAAGGTGGATAAATGCTCCTTTACAGAAGGAGGTTCTCCACGAATGAGTGACGGCATTCGTTAGGAACATAGCTCACTTGATGAAGCGTCGGTTCTTCCCACATAAGCGCCGGGGCCAACTTCTCCCAGCACTGCGTGAATACTAGTTGACCACTTAGTTTTTTTTTTACGTCTTCCGACAGTCCAAGGGACTGATAGAATTGGTCTGTAAGTATATCTGTGCTTTCTTTTAGTGGCACATGAACATCCAAAGAATTCACACTACCAGAACGCCCAAATTAAATAAGTTAATTTGGTGAGGCAATTTTTTATGTAATTTAAAATCCCAAAGGAGGAGGTGTTTACTGTCATTTCCAGGAAAAAATCGCTTGTTCACGAAGTGCAAATCATCTCATACTCACGGCAGGGATAATATTATACATACGGGCGCAATAGAAAAGAATAGAATACTGAATTTTGGCCAAAGGCCAAGCACTGGGACCAATGAGGTCATTCAGCGCAGAAAAGGAAATGGAGAGTGGAAAGGTTTGTAAGGTGTAGCAGGAGGAAAACCTCAAAGCAGTTGCACTATGAAACAAATGTTAGGAGAGGGTGGATAGCAAGATGGAAGAACGGGAATATGAACGGAGGTACAGTAAAAAGGAATGAAAGGGGTTGCAGCTAGGGCCCGAAGGGACATTGCAGAGAACCTTTAGTAATGCCTACAGTGCATCCCGTGAGGTGCACTGACGACACTAGCCCCCTACGGCGCACACAAGGTGTGACTTACACTCCAGCTGCTCTAGAAATTCTATTCAGACCCTTTCTTTTACGTTCAATGGTGGATGAATCATTCAAAATAGAATTTTCCTTAATTTCTATTTTTATTCTGGAGGGTTTCTGGTCCGTATGGCACGGCGAGAATTGCGTTACAGTTTTTGTATTCTGAATTTCTGAATTCCATTTGCCCAGCCACGCGTAAAACGGGCGGTATCTTTGTCAGAATTCGTTTGTTTCTGCACAAACATTCCAGGAACACAGAAAGTATTCAGACTTTGTTCGTTTCGGGTCCTTTTGACCACCCTTCCTGTATTTTACCTTCCGTAGGTTTTTAAGGTCTGCTTTGGCCCCGAATCGAACCGAAAGCAAAAAGTTTGGCAAGAAAAGTAACATATGTTTTCCAGCAGTGGATTCCAGAATTTCGGGTTGTTCTCTTTTGTCGTTTTTCCATTTTCCATTTTACTGCAGGGGTAAGTGCATGGAAAATTGTTTTGTTATGCACTGAGCGAATGCATTCATGTTTACATGAATGCACACACATATACACTCACATACATACACACACACATATATATATGTGTGTGTATGTGTGTGCATGTGGTGTGTAAATATATATATATGAAATTTTTATCACACCGTTTTTTATATAGAATCATGAAGCTACAAATGTCGCTTAATATCCAATTCACGCTACTTCGGGAATATCCTCGATGGAATGGAGTTGTTGGAAGGTACTGTGACGAGGGATCGAGACCCGGCGGTACTGATCCATATATCACTTATGAAATTTCCCTTCGGTGATAATTCCCCATCGGGGGTATTCCCGAAGTAGCGTGAATTGGATATTAAACGACATTTGTAGCTTCATGACTATATATATATATATATATATATATATATATATACACACACATATATATAGTATATATTCATACATATGTATGTACGTATGCATCGTTAGTTTCCGATTTAAAGAACTACGAGAAATTTTCTCCTGAGAGAAAATAAAATGAGTTGGGTATTTAATTTTTTCTCCAAGGGGGCCAGAGACTTTCATGAGGGAATTGGGGGAACCGGAAGTGGGGGATGCTTTAATTCTTGGAGAATTTTCCTTCACCAAAAAGAAGAATCTCAAGAGTTTAGCTAAACTCTCCAGCATCCTCTGAACGACAATGTGAATTCAAAACTGAGGTTGACTGAATAGAGAATTGAATACAGAACTTAGGCAAAAGGCCAAGCAGTGGGACCTATGAGGTCATTCAGCGCTGAAACGCCCCATCAAATAACCGTAACAATCTCCCCAGGTTAGGGTCGCATCAGAAAAACTGAAGGCTGAGTTTCGAACAGCGCGATAGCGTTGAATATTGAATTATGTAAACTTGACAGCACTTGTTTGATGTCTCAGATGGAAAACAGAGGGTAAACACGCCTCTGTTTATGCATTAATTCGTAAAGAAATGGAAAACATTTCCTATTTTTGTAGGACGCTGGCTGCACCAATGCCCTTGTGGAAAATAAACATAGCGTGTTTATATAAGTTTTCACTCGTATTTATGACGTAGATTCAGCACGCGAAAAGTTGCCTAGTGTTTTCGTGTCATATTTGAACGAAATGCTGATTTTTAAAAGAATTTTACCCCAAAAATGTATTACATAAAAAGATCTGTAAGTATAAATATTGAAATTACAGTTATCAAGGGCCATTCGCTATGTTTTAACGGGCCAAATATATTCCGAAAATTAGGATTTGGTTCCCGATGTGGATTCTTGATTAAATTGCTTTCATAGAAATCAATAAATGAATAGTCAACAAAATGATAAAAAGGACACAGATTAAAAATGTGTTTTTAATCCCAATCCCAACCCCCTTCTCTCGAAGGGTATGAGATAAAGCGTGCAATATTTCCCCCCATGGAGCCAGTAAATAAAGATGATTTTCTCTTCCTTAGTACGGTGCATTAATCACCCGGCAGGAGCATAATCTAAACTACTTCATAACTTTAAGGAGGAAAATCCCTTCGTCGAAAGGTCTTCCCCTCTCGAGCTCCTCCTTAATTAGTTTTCTTGGGTCTGCCATGTTCCCGGAAAGACGCTATTGATGTCTAGGTTGTGATAAGCAGGAGATTTCGACGTATGACGTCCAACTTTAAAACGCTGTTTGTATTTCGATTTCTGTCAGTTAGAATTTGTGTGCCTATCTTATGACATACATACATACATACATACATAAACCAAAATAGTACTTTTAGGAAATAGAGAGGGGAGGTCAACTCCTTCCTTATGAAGTACGAAAAGTGGGTCCACTGAGTACAAGGTTATTTATCACATGAATTAATGCAACCTGAATGTGTAAATTGCGGTAGACGCTCTCTCTCTCTCTCTCTCTCTCTCTCTCTCTCTCTCTCTCTCTCTCTCTCTCTCTCTCACTTAAGCCCACACTTTCACATATGCACGTTTAGGTTCTACTAGATGTTTGTAAATTCCCTCACAGGCCATATTTCAGCATCTTAACTCTAAATAACTAATAAAA
The DNA here is from genome assembly GCF_040412425.1 of Macrobrachium rosenbergii. Taxonomy (NCBI): domain Eukaryota; kingdom Metazoa; phylum Arthropoda; class Malacostraca; order Decapoda; family Palaemonidae; genus Macrobrachium; species Macrobrachium rosenbergii. Next base: position 6,680,669 of record NC_089767.1, read on the forward strand.
CAACTGTCTGTGAATAAATGGATGAAGAAAAAATAATCGAATTTATAGCCCAAAACTTCTAAAAAGCCTCTAGAAAAACAATAACCCATAAATTTCCCGTACTATCACGATTAATATTATCCCAAAAGATCGCCTAAAAAAAAAAAAGCCTGTCAACAAAACTTGAGAACACTCGACTACTTTTCTGCGGAGCTTTTCCTCCTATAATTCTTCTCCTTCTCTGTTATCTATCCCTGGCCAGTTAGACAAAACCCTCGAAAATTATGGAGCACAATCAGGGATTCCAACGACCCTGATGAGGCGATAAACGCGGAGCAATCTCATATATCACTGACAACACGCGGGAAAGAAGGGGGAGGTTTGGAGTCTTGGAAGAGACGTCCAGTCAACTGACAATAAACCCGAAGAGATATTCCAAGCAAAAACAATATATTTTTTTGTCATTCCTTTCCTCGTAAATTGCAAAAACAATATGATATTTTTTTGTCGTTCCTTTTCTCGTAAATTGAAAGATAATCTGGACGATTAGAGCTCTTGTGATCTCTGAAACTGTATGAAAAAATACAGGGGCAAGGAAAAAATTAAAAACTTGTTCTCGTAATTCGTTCTGTGATTTTTCAAGCTGTTGAAGATTGTAGGCTGTATTTCTCTGAAATATATGCACAATCAGGAAGCAAGCAGGGGCTTTGTGCATGTGATAACTTATTGGTTCTACGATCCAATGAACATAGATTTTTTTTTGAAAGCTGGTAAAGAAAGAAAATTGAAGCAATACAAAGCTTTCGTATATGTCAAATATATATATATATATATATATATATATATATATATATATATATATATATATATATATATATATATATATATATATATATATGAGGTTATAGAGATTAAGTGTCTTTCTGTCTCCGTCTGTCACTCTCAAAGAGTGCAAATTGTTAAATCTCTTTCATTTGCATCCCAATACGTATTTTTCTTCAGCTATTGCCTGAAGTCTTCACGCAGCATTTGTAAAACAATCAGAAACTTAATTTTCGTCTTTTGTGAATCTACACTCGCACTGGTTTTTGTGATACTCCAGTCCAGTCAAATGTAGGACACACACATACACACGCGCGCGCGCGCAGGCGCCCTTCTCAGATTGAATGACCTGGAGAGATGAAAGGATTGCAGGCGATTTAGATACTGAGAGGGGACGGAATTGATTTGGGCAGAGTGAGGAGATGGGTGCCAGTGTTTCAGGGAGGCTGCGAGAAGTGGTTTCGACAGATGGAGGAGGAAGAGGGGGAGGAGGAGGAGGAAGAGGAGGAGGAGGAGGAGGAGGAGGAGGAGGAAGAAGAAGAAGAGGAGGAGGAGGAGGAGGAGGAAGAGGGGAGGAGGAGGAGGAAGAGGAGGAGGAGGAGGAGGAGGAGGAGGAGGAGGAGGAGGAGGGAGGAGGAAGAAGAAGAGGAGGAGGAGGAGGAGGAAAGGAGGAGGAAGAGGCGGAGGCGGAGGAGGAGGAGGAGGAGGCGGAGGAGGAGGAGGAGGAGGAAGTAAGAAAAAAGGAGGAAGAGGAGGAGGAGGGAGCAAGAAAAGAGGAGGAAGAGGAGGAGGAGGAAGCAAGAAAGGAAGAGGAAGCAAGAAAAGAGGGGGAGGAAGAAGCAAGAAAAGAGGAGGAGGAGGAGGAAGAGGAGGAGGAGATTGAGATAAGCGAAGGGTGAAAGAAACGGGGTAAGATCAGAATGTTAACACAGGTCTAAGTGGAAGGCTTTTGGACGCGGGGGAGGGTGGGGAGGGAAGGTAGATTTGGTCTGGGAAATGGGAGAATTTATTTACTTATTTTGTTGTTTTTTCCTTCAGAATATCAGTTGGAGGGATTTGTTGCTTCCGTATCTTGTTGTATCTGCCTCTGTAACGATGCTGTTCCTGCTGTGTCTTGCTGCATCTACCTCTGTAACGCTGCTGCTCCAGCTGTGTCTCGCTGCATCTACCTCTGTAACGCTGCTGTTCCAGCTGTCTTTCTACCTATGTAACGCCTCTGTTCCTGCTGTGTCTCGCTGCATCTACCTCTGTAACGCTGCTGTTCCAGCTGTGTCTCTTAACCTCTGTAACGCTGCTGTTCCAGCTGTGTCTTTCTGCATCTACCTCTGTAACGCTGCTGTTCCAGCTGTGTCTCTTTACCTCTGTAACACTGCTGTTCTAGCTGTGTCATGCTGCATCTACCTCTGCAACGCTGCTGTTCCAGCTGTCTCTCTCTACCTCTGTAATGCTAACTGTTCCAGCTGTCTCTCTCTACCTCTGTAATGCTGCTGTTCCAGCTGTGTCTTGCTGCATCTACCTCTGTAACACTGCTGTTCCAGCTGTGTCTTGCTGCATCTGCCTCTGTAACGCCGCTGTGAGCCATTTTAAATCTGGGATTGCAGAGGTCATACACATTTCCAATCCTTCAAGTAAGTTGTGCACTCACATACTAGTTCGTTGAGCCGGTAGTGCACGTGTGGTGCACTGTAGGCAATAGAGTGCGCTCATGATACAATAAAACATTTTATAAACACTCGTCGGGAGCTTATCGTACTTAAATCTCAAACAGGTTAAAAACAAGTCGAGGACAGTAAGTAGAGAACGAACCTTCAGCAAATTCCGGATGATCGTCTGAAGCACTGGGCAGAACCACCTATAAATCATTGACTTGTATGCAGGCTGTTTGTGACGTGTGTGCAACGAGTTGGCGACGTTTGTTTCCAACATGCTTTACTGTAGTATGACAATCTTAGTAAAGAGTATTTGCAGCGTTCCTTCGGCCCCTAGATATATCCACTTCTCGGCCGTTTAGTTTACCTCCATATCAGTTTCATTTCTTCCATCTTGCTGTCCAATCTCTCCAGTCATGACTGGCGTTTGCTCCCAGCTTCACTTTCAGATCCCTGTTCTTCATCTCCTTCATTTCCTGGGTCTATCTCTCTTGCTGCCCAAATACCCAAACTCCCTCTTTTCTCTCTCTTCTGCGCTGAATGGCTGTATGTCAAGTACCCCATGACGCGGCTTTCTAGTCTAAATCTAATTATTCATTCCTTTTCAATGAATTGTTTTCCTTTATGATAATCTTAGGTCACGATCAGGTGATTTGTATATAGGTACACAGGTGATGCTCATTAACATTTCTCGATGTTCACATAACAACGTGTTAAAATTGTTAACATATTTTTCCTCGAACACGAGGCCTTCGACATTTGTTAGAAATATTCTGTCAGTACCTCTGCTACACAGATCACAAACTGGTTTGATTAATTATCTACACTGCAATCACCCTGTATGAATACTCCCACACTGGTAGGCATTTTCCTGTTAGTTTTCTGTAAAAGAAAACTATTGAGATGGCTTTGTCTGTCCATCCGCACTTTATTGTCAGCACTTTTTCTGTCCGCCCTCAGATCTTAAAAACTACTGAGGCTAGAGGGCTCCAAATTGGTATATTGATCATCCACCCTTCAGTCATCAAACATACCAAATTGCACCCCTCTAGCCTCAGTAGTTGTTATTTTTTTATTTAAGGTTAAAGGTAGCCATAATCGTGCTTCTGGCAACGATAAAGGATAGGCAACGATAGGGGGTAGGCCGCGGCTCATACTGTACAACATTATACCGAGATCAGACGCTGAACACTGGACATTCCTAAAATCGTAATTCACGAATTTGTGTTGACCTGCACTATTGAAGTGGCTCTTATGTTTTTTTCTTTGTTGCTCATGTGAGAGATGTTGTTTTGAAATATATATATATATATATATATATATATATATATATATATATATATATATATATATATATATATATATATATATATATATTTATATTATATATATGTGTGTGTGTGTGCTTGTGTGTTTATTTGTGTATATGCGTTCCTATGTGCAGGTGCACGTATCTTTGCATTCAAAGTCAAAATATAACTTTGTGTGACTTGGAAAAAATTAATGAAATAAAACGGTTGGAACTAAGACAATAAACGGATTGGCAAAATAGGGGATCAGTTTGTCATTGTCTCTCGTCTAGTATACCAGACGGACATCAACACTGAAATGTTTCCTCTCTGAAATGAATATTCAGGCAATAATTCGTTTAAATAATTAGACTGATGTAATTAACAGAGGCGTCGTTCCTAAATATTAATTGGATATTTGATAGTTTATTTAGCCAGAGGTGGTAAGCAGGAGTAATACCTTATTAAAACCTTTAATTAATTAATTATTTATATCAGGATATAACTCGCAGTACGCCACACATGAAGTGACACACACACACTATATATATATATATATATATATATATATATATATATATATATATATATATATATATATATATATATATATATATATATATGTTTGTGTATATGTGCATAGTATATGTATGTATGTACACACACATATATATACATATATACACACACACACACACACATATATATATATATATATATATATATATATATATATATAATATATGTATAACTGAATCACGAAAATATGGAACGCAATGCATATTATCAATAAAGGCAAATGCCACGCAGGAAAGTGAAACAACGGAGTGGTACTGGGCCTTTTTTGATTAGCATACCTTTTAGTGTGGTATAGGAAAAAGCGAGGTTGACATTAAAAGATCTTAACAATGATTTTAAGTTTTCAAAACCACTAAAATAAGGCAAGCTAAGAATGTTCTTAGGGTTTTTGTTTCTCCATGTCACTTTCACCAGCAGATATTTATTATATGTGGAGGGTAACATAAACTTGTCCCTACCTTTCTTATGTATTCGATTTCTTGATCAAAATACTGGGGAATGTTTTTACGAACATTCTGCATTGTAAGTCCCAAGTATTTGGATCAAGAAATCGAACACATGAGAAAAATAGGAACAGGTCTATGTTATCCTTCACATATACTAGATATCTGCTATAGCAAAGCCCACAAAAAGTTTTATAGTGAAAGTGACATGGAGGAAGAAACCCCTAAGAATATTCTTAGCTTGCCTTATTTTAATGGTTTTGAAACCATAAAATCATTGTTAAAACCTTTTAATGTCAACCTCGATTTTTCCTGCAACACACTAAAAGGAATATTAATAAAAAATAACCCTAAGGAAAGCAACAACATATAAAATTCCCTGTTCTTTTTATATCGGTCAGTCAAGTAAAGATTTAGGAGTGAGAAGTAAACAGCTTAAGTATTCTGTCAAAACTAAGCAAACATTCAATGCAATAATCGTCCATTCAAGTAAAAATTATCACAGGATAAATTGAACTGAAAGTTCAGCGATTGCCAGATCGAAAGATCTCTCTTCAAGAAATCTTTTAGAATCTGCTATTATACAGCTTACATCCAATTGTGATTTCAACCTTATCCCTGGCATGTATTATTTGGACCCCGGTATTAGTAAAATGTTCAAGAATTACCTTAAAGATAAAATCACTGACTTAATTACTAATTAGTCACCTTATATATATTTTCTATGTATTCGTATGTTTTTTTAGTTTTTTTTAAAATGTTCATTTTGCAAAAATTTTTGTTATTTACTAAAAGGAGAATATATTAGTGTTGTACTTTTATAAACATATGTAATCAGCTTATTTATTCCAAGGTCATTTTTGGTGGTCAGTCTTTTCCCCTGTATAATCCTTTAATGGACTCCTCCCTGGTTCCGAGCAGTTAGGCCTAATCTTTTGTAAAACCTCTCAAAGACTTAACCTTGTTTTGATAAGAACACTATTTCTTCAACTGTGTTGGATTCCAGGTGCATCTGTTCATTATATATCTGTCATTTTACGACCTTTCTTGTGAATTTATTTTTACATATTTTTTAGTCTGCTAGTAAAGGATATTTGAGCAAACAGGTCGTGCAAGAGAGCGTGAGCGTATCCACGCAAAGCCTTGTATTTGTATTTCCTAAAGAGTCCGGAGTTCGAGTTCCTGGGATTTAAAAGGCAAAATGTAGGACGTTCAATGGGTGTTCTCTTTTAACTTTGGTACATGGTGAACAGGGTGATGCAAGCGTAAGTTATCTGTACTTACGTAAGAGCGAAATAGTCGTTGATAGATACAAATTATATATATATATATATATATATATATATATATATATATATATATATATATATATATATATATATATATATGATAAATATATTTGCACCCATCAACGAATATTTCGCTCTTACATAAATACAGCCAACTTAAGCTTACATCACCCTGTTCACTATTTACCAAAGCAAACAGGGAAGGTCCATTGAACTTCCTACATTTTGCTTTTTAAATCCCAGGAACTCCGGACTCTTCAGGAAATACAAATATAAGGCTTTTACATGGATACGCACACGCTCTCTTGCGCGACCTTAAAATGCAAATGACCTACCTCTTTCTACCCTCCCCCCAACTGAATAAACTCCCCACCTTCACTCACAACCCCCCCTCCCCCGTCCCCAATTCAACCCTTCCAACTCTTCGTAGACTGCCACTTGATATCTGTGAATATTCAAGTTTATCTCAAAGTTTTAGAAAAAATGTATTAATATTTCTTTATGAACGTCTCCTAGCTTTATCCTTTGACTATCTGCTTGATCTGAGGTTTTTCTCGTTCAAACTTTTCTCTTTTTTTAGTTTTCTGTAAAAGAAAACTCTTGAGATGGCTATTTGACTGTCCGTCCGCACTTTTTCTGCCCGCCCTCGGATCTTCAAAACTACTGAGGCTAGAGGGCTGCAAATTGGTATGTTGAGCATCCACCCTCCGATCATCAAACATACATAATTGCAGCCCTCTAGCCTCAGAAGTTTTTTTTATTTTGTTTAAGGTTAAAGTTAGCCATGATCGTGCGTCTGGCAGCGCTATAGGTGCCAACAACACAGGTCACCACCAGGCCGTGGCTGAGGGTTTCATGGCCGCGGCTGAGAGTTTCATGGGCCGTGGCTGATTGTTTCATACGGCATTATACGCTGTACAGAAAACTCGATTGCTCTGATTTTTAAAATTTATTTGGGACATGTTTACGACAATTTTAAGGTTTTTAGCTTATGACGAAATTCAAATAAAGAAAACATTTATTGTCATTCATATTTTTTTATCAAAACATGGGAAAGATGTATTAGTAATGTGGCATTAATCATCATCAAAGACTAAAGGACTGAAGGATCATAAAATTCATTGTGCTGTTGAATAAGAATTTAAAATTAATGCAGATGATCATAATCAAAATCTAAGTAAAAAAGAGAAATAAAAGTAAATTGATAAGACAAATAATTGTCTTTTATCCGACTTGTCTGAGGACACTCCAGATTCCAAGGAGGATTTGTCAAGCACTCTCAGGCAAAGCTTAATGCACCTGTTTCCTCATGGTGGGGATTTATTTTCCTTCCCATACACTTAATTTAGCAGTGATCATTATCAAAGCCATGTTATATATCCCCTGAAACAGACAAGCAGAATGAGTTAGAGGAATATATATATATATATATATATATATATATATATATATATATATATATATATATATATATATATATATATATGTATGTATATGTATATGCATATAAATGTATATATATATATGTGTATATATGAATGTGAAATATTTTCTGTCAAAACAGAATTCCATCAATTATAAGGAGCCCATAAAAACACCAAAATGTAGAAAGTTAATGCTATATTTCAGAGACCAACTGACTCTCTCTTCAGGCAAGTAATGAATGAGAAGAGTTACAGAAAAGTGGTATTTATACCAGAAGGTCCATACGTCAGCCGTTACGTCACTCCAGTTGACAATTTGTCATAAGTGGTTTTCTATAACTCTTCTCATTCATTACTTGCCTGAAGAGAGAGACAGTTGGTCTCTGAAATGTAGCATTTATTTTCTACATTTTGGCGTTTTTATGGGCTCCTTATATATGATGGAATTCTTTTAACAGAAAATATTTCACAGTCATATATATATATATATATATATATATATATATATATATATATATATATATATATATATATATATAAATTGCATATACAAACACAAAAGAAAATGAAAACCCAAAATAGCAGTAAAGGTGCGAGAGAAGGAGGCTGATTTCAAAATGAAGGTACTGATTATATGACAACTAAATCCAGCGGACTGAGAATTGAAGACAGACATCTGTGAAATTAGGTTACACTAGTTTTTGAGGACACAATGTAGGAGCCATTAACTATAGCGAAAAAATAATATTAACCCCAGTTTCTTGCAAGAGAAAATACCATTTTTCACTGGGCCGAGAGAGAGAGAGAGAGAGAGAGAGAGAGAGAGAGAGAGAGAGAGAGAGAGAGAGAGACTAGACTAAGGGCTGAGATGTTGAATATTTTATTTTTAATGGGACTTTTTATTTTTATTTGCTTTTTTACTTTTCATGTGCACGAATGATACTAATGTATGATGCGAATTTCTCATTATTTTTTTCTAGAGAGAGAGAGAGAGAGAGAGAGAGAGAGAGAGAGAGAGAGAGAGAGGCAAGAGGATTGGACATATTTCTTCTTACTATTTCTGATTGCTATTATAAACAATAACATTTAATAAGAAATGACTTCATTCTGCCTTTTTTTTTTAATTTCACAATTTTTATTCTGTAAAAGAAAACTATTGTGCCGGCTTTGTCTGTCCGTCCGCACTTTTTCTGCCCGCCCTCAGATCTTAAAAACTAGCGAGGCTAGAGGGCTGCAAATTGGTACGTTGATCATCCACCCTCCAATCATCAAACATACCAAATTACAGTCCTCTAGCCTCAGTAGATTTCATTTTACTTAAGGTTAAAGTTAGCCATAATCGTGCTTCTGGCAACGATATAGGATAGGCCACCACCGGGCCGTGGTTAAAGTTTCATAGGCCGCGGTTCATACAGCCTCATACCGAGACCACCGAAAGATTGATCGATTTTCGGTGGCCTTGATTACACCCCGTAGCGGCTGTACAGAAAACTCGATTGCGCTGAAGTAACTTGGGTGCATATTTTACTCGCTTTTTGTTGAACGACATCAGTCAGATAGAGATAGTTATTTTTTCGAGAGTCCTACAAATGCTGTTATTGATGTTGGTCAGATCAGAGTGAGGGGAGAGTGTCTACAAATGCTGTTATTGCTGTTGGTTAGGTCAGGTCAGGTCAGAGTGAGAGGAGAGTGTCTACAAATGCTGTTATTGCCGTTGGTCAGGTCAAGTCAGGTCAGGTCAGATAAGGGTGAAGGGGGGTGTCCATAAATGCTGTTATTGCTGGTCAGGTCAGGTCAGGTCAGATCAGAGTGAGAGGAGGTTGTAGACACTCTCCTCTCACTCTGATCTGATCTGACCTGACCTGACCAACAATAATAACAGTATTTGTAGAAATCTCCTCTAACTCTGATCTGTTGTTGCTGTTGGTCAGGTCAGGTCAGGTCAGATCAGAGTGAGAGGAGAGTGTCTACAAATGCTGTTGTTGCTGTTGATCAGGTCAGGTCATGTCAAGTCGGGTCAAAGAGAGAAACAATTATCCTAAGTGTTTATTGTTCAAAATGCAAAGTACTTTACATCCAATAGGCCGTAGCGTAAGCTTAAATGCTAACATAGAAAAAAAGAAATTTTAACCCTTTTTAACTTCGTTCCTTCCCTAGAATACGAGGGCCTCTCCCCTCCAGTCGGGCTTTTAATTGCTCTGAATCGCTTATTTCCCAGTGGGGATGGAAGTACCTCTGGGTGAATTTTCCTAATTAAACGTGTTGGCAAGGGGTCACCATTTGGAACAAAAAGAAAATAATAAAATAAAAGATATATAATAATTTTTACAAAGAAACTCATTACGAATAACCTATTTGAAACTGGGACATATGTCACTCTGTGGAAGGATCAGTTATGAGTGGTACATAGGGGAGAGTGGGACTTCCTTAGAATGACGGAAAGGTGAACACATCGCAGTATTTGAGTTAAGAAACAGCAACCCCACAGTGGTTCAGTATGTTTGAGATAATAATGTCAGTTTAGTATATAAAAACTAACAACGAACTTTACGTAGAGTAGTCGAGAAGGCTTTCATTTCTCTTAATGTTTCTTGCAACATGGCCTTGACGACGTATGACTTCATTTCTTCTAACAAATTTTCTTGAAAATAATCTCATTATGTTTCCCACACCCAAAGTACATCAACATCCCTACTTTAATCTAGCCTAGCCCAACCTAACCTCACCTAACCCAGCCACCTAACCTAACCTAGGGGCACGGAAAAAAAACCGGGGCTGGTGCAATACTAGCATACATCTCAGGAATCTGCGGCCCGTCAACTCTTCCAAGCTTTCAACTACGACTTATATTTTCTTCCCAGTAGATTCGGGTTCTTTGGAAAGCAGCTACACAAAGCATAAAGTATTCGTCTCTGAACACCATCTTCATGTTCTTATTATTTTGAAAGGTCACATTGCCTGCAGTCTGCGTCCGAGTGCTTAGTCTGTTAAGGTTTTGGTAAATTTAAAAGTATTATTGATCTTTTTAGCGGCTGACTGAAGGACAGGAGGAAAATTCAGGAGTAAAAATTGCACTTATCAGACCTGTCATGGGCATGACAACATGCATAATCCACTCTCTCTCTCTCTCTCTCTCTCTCTCTCTCTCTCTCTCTCTCTCTCTCTCTCTCTCTCTCTCTCTCTCTCTCTCTCTCTCTATATATATATATATATATATATATATATATGTATAGTATACATATGTATGTATATATAAGTACAAACATACATATGTATTGTTTTATATATTAATATATATAATATATAAACATATATATATATATATATATATATATATATATATATATATATATATATATATATATATATATATATACATATACATGACTCGCTAAAAGCTAATTTGTCAGAAGAGGAGAATAAGTCTCAATCGGATCTCAAAAACAAAAAGAAGACTTTGAAGGCACAACGGAGGGGAAATATCTTCGCGAAGGAAATTATTCCAAAACAAAAGAATCTGAATGAAATCCAAAGCCCGTTTGCTTGAAGGCACAAATTGAACTGCTGGCATTTTTCAAACGGATGGCATGCATTTTCTTTAAGGGCAATGGGGAGAGAGAGAGAGAGAGAGAGAGAGAGAGAGAGAGAGAGAGAGAGAGAGAGAGAGAGAGAGAGAGAGAGAGTACTAAAAATATGTTTTATATTTCTATCTTTTTATCTATCTATACACAAACATATATTCATACATGTATATATATATATATATATACATGCATATATGTATAAATGTACATATTTATATAAATAAACATATACGTTATATATACATATATAAATTTCTGCTTAGACTGCCTTTTCAGCACGCTGTATGAGCCGTGGCCCATGAAACTTTAACCACGGGCCAGTGGTGGCCTATCCAATATCGTTGCCAGAAGCATGATTATGGCTAACTTTAACCCTAAATAAAATAAAAACTACTGAGGCTAGAGGGCTGCAATTTGGTATGTTTGATGATCGGAGGGTGCATGATCAACATATCAATTTGCAGCCCTCTAGCCTCAACAGTTTTTAAGATCTGAGGGCGGACAGAAAAAGTGTGGACTGACAGAAAAAAGTGCGGACGGACAGACAAAGCCGGCACAATAGTTTTCTTTTACAGAAAACTAAAAAGTGTGATATTTATAGCCATTATTTTTGTGTGTAAGGCAGATAGTTCCAGGGAATTAGACTAATATTTTTGATAGTACAGTCTTTGAGAAAAACATTCAGAGCAATTAAATTGTGAGTTCTGTGTAATTACACATCACTGATAACCTATAAGTGAGATGTAATTGAAAAAGAACTTCAATATTGCTATCATTAGCGCTATAAAAAATATTCCTAATGGCTAAAAATCGAGCATTATTTTCAAATGGCCATGTTTGCAGTTTTTCACATGACTATCATGAGTTTTAAAAATACTTCCATGTCGAACAGGACGCCTGGCGTGGACCCCTGAGCTCAAAACTTCGTCAGTGGAATATACTAAGTCTACTGAGGGAAATTCTGATGTGATTCTCAAACTGGGTGCCGTTGCATCCCCTGGGGTGCCACGGGCAGTGCCTAAGGGTGCCGCAAGATTGTCATGAATTTTGCCTTGGCTAGATAATCTCAATGAACATTTGCAAAAAAAAAAAAAAATGTTTGCAGAAGTCTTCATATAATTATTGTCAGTGTGTCTATGATATATTAACATATATATACACATATATGTGTATATATATGTATGCATATATACATATATATATACATATACATATATATACATATATATGCCATCACTAGTGTCACTTAAATTTCATCGGTTTCTTTTCATTTGAAAAGTGACACCATTTGGACGAATTCTTCTTTGCAAGCTTCCGACTTTATACTGTTCATTTCGTTCGGCCTCGGTCAGAATATTTCCCACGAGTGGGCCATTTTACAACGGGGCCAAAAACTGATCGTAGGATCAAGATCGTAGATTATATTGATATAAATAATTATTCACAGAATATCTTGATGAGTCATATAAATATCCTTCCTCTTTTTTAGGTTATAGCTTTAATCTTTCTTTTTTAAAACGTGATGTGAACGGAGGTACAGTAAATGGAATGGAAGGGGTTGCTGCTAGGGGCCGAAGGGACGCTGCAAAGAACCTTTAGTAATGCCTACAGTGCACCGCTTGAGGTATACTGACGGCGCTACCTCCCTACGGGGAGCAACTTGTATACTGTACATTAAACCATGTGTGTCCTCGCAGTCTCATTTAAGATTAAGAGAGCATCAAGAATTAAACCTATTCGTCACCTGCCTTGACCAACAGAAGGAGCCTCCCCCACGTCAGTGCACCTCACGAGGTGCACTGTAGGCATTACTTAAGGTTTTTGCATCGTCCATTGGGCCCTAGCTGCAACCCCTCTTTTCCATTTTACACTACATCTGTTCGTATTCTCTCTCTTCCATCTTGCTATCCACCCTCTCCTAACAATTATTTCATAGAGCAACCGCGAGGTTTCCCTCCTGTTACACCCTTTAAAACATTTTTGCTCTCAATTTCCGTTTCAACGCTGAATGACCTCATAAGTCCCAGCGCTTGACCTTTGGCCTATATTTTATACTCCAGTGCCAATTCCTTAAGAAGCAACCCCCCTCCTAAACAATGTCTTTCCTTAAAAGCTCAGCTATAAACTTAGCCTTTTCAAACCAATAAAAATGGAAACCGCTCTTATGGTAATGAAGCCTTTTTACCATCCATTATGCGGAATGCATAATGCCTCAGAAGAGCCTTTTAGGGGAACAGCGATTTAATGCAGTTCTTTTCCACAGAAGGTTTTACTTACTCACTGCCTTCATAATGTATTCAACTGTCTCTGGCTCGGGCAGTTCTAGTTTTTACCCTTCGCGTCAGGGCTGAAGATGACTGACAGAGTTCTCATTATGATAATTATGATTTGCGTAAGCTTCAGTCAAAATCAAGCCGAGTCAGGAGAGTTTGAATTATAAGTAAGTTTCTTTACTTTCCCAATGAGTTTTCTGCAGGGGAGGGACCAGGGAGAAATTGTCCTGTGCAAGGCAAATATTATGCTCTAGCGTGATCTTTCATTTACAGATGAAAAGTAATTATTAGAAAAATAGAAACAAATTATTGTAATTTATACGCTGCTGTTGCTGCCATAATCTTTAATAGAATAAGTTAACGAAAGGAATAAATTGGAATATAGGACTCAGGCCAAAGGCTAAGCACTGGGGCCTATGAGATTATTCAACGCTGAAACAGATACTGACAGTAAAAGGTTTGAAAGGCGTAGCAGGAGGAAAACCTCGCAGGTGGAAGGTCCTGTGTCAAGGGTTCGAGACCCGGCGGTACCGATACATTTATCACTTTCAATTCCCCTTCGGTGATAAATCCCCATCGGGGATATTCCCGAAATAGAGTGAATTGGATATTAAACGACATTTGTAGCTTCATGATTGTATAACATGTACATATATATTAGATGTATATACATATCTGTATACATACATATACATATCTATATACAGTACATATATATAAATATATATATATATATAAATATATATATATATATATATATATATATATATATATATATATATATATATATATATATGTACAGTACATATATGTATACATATATGTATATATATATGTATATACATATCTATACATATATACTGTATATATACATATATATATTTATGCAACTATACATACATATATACTACATACATACATATACATATGTATATACATATACATAAATACATATACATATATACATACCTATGTACATACATATATATACATATATACATTTATACATTATATACATTATATACAGATATATATACATATGTACATATGATATATACTGTATATATACATATATATATACACAGATATACATATATATATATATGTGTATATATATTATATTATTTATATATATATATTTATATATATATATATATATATATATATATATATATATATATATATGTATATATACATACTCGTATACAAAATGATATAAACTAGCAGTCATGATTTCTGCCCTCAAATGTTAAGAGCGATCTTTCCAAAGTTCGTCTGATTTCATATACGAATCAGACTGTGGATCAACACTCGCCACATTTTTCCGTGCACGCGATAAAAATGAACATTGAAAGTGATTTTGGAAGTCAAATGAAATTTCAAATGGCTCTTTTTAATATCTTGCACTCAAGACTTAAATCCACAGGATAATTATTGAAAAACGTGATTTGAATTCATTCACATATTTTTCCTCGACTGCTGGACTTAGTGGAGTGGAATGGAATATAAATTTAAGCCTAAGGCCAACCGCTGGGACTTATGAGTTCATTCGGCGCTGGTCAGGAAATTGACAGTAAGAAGACTCTATACGTGTAACAGGATGAAAACCTCGCATTTGAACTATGAAACAATTATTAGGAGAGGGTGGATAGCGAGATGGAGAAAGATATGAACGGAGGTACAGTAAAAGGAATGAAACGGGTTGCAGCTAGGGGCCGAAGGGACGCTGCAAAGAACCTTTAGTAATGCCTACAGTACACCGCGTGAGGTGCACTGGCGGCACTATTCCCCTACGGGGCTTAAATTTATCCTAATATACCCTCTGAAAATGTTACAATCAACTAGATAACTCTGATATGATATCCAGTTATTGGTAATGACCAACCATTCATGATGACTGACCACAAAAAAATACAGCCAAATGGTCTATTGGAACCTCTCCCTAAATTTGTTTTTCACTCAAGGAATTCTTGGAAAATTCCTTTTTCGAGATAGACATACTGGTTGGGTAATATCCCAACAATGCTTTATTCATCATTTGAATTTTAGGTCACCGTTTTAAAGTTTTTATATTTTAAGTAATTCCTTGACAAATGTCTAGTAGAAAAAATACTTTAAAATTGTGGTTGTTCAATAGGGTATTGTCAAAGCTGATTGTATAAGTCATATTCGTAGGCCTATATAACCTCACGGGATCCATACTTCTAATATGTCATTGCTAATCAATAAACTTTTGTGCTTTCACTTCATACCCTCCTGTACCCATAGGCGACTCCTTTTACCACCCCCCCCCCCCATACCTTATACCTATGGACAGCATCATTTTATTCTAAGGAAATGCTTATCTATTCTTTCTACATGCACAAATATTAGACAAAATACAATCAACTGAAAATAACAATACTGGAAATCAACAAAAACAGATATAATAGCACGCATAATAATGACCAACATTATTGCAATACAGCTAAATGGATTATATAGTTATGTGTTGGCAAAGTTTCACAAGACAAAAATTCATGGGTCTATGTATCAAGAACGGATATATATTAGGAATGGGTAACAGCATAAATTAATGGTTTTTTAATTCTGACTTAAAATAACTAAATATCTAATGTCTAGACAAGTCATTAATCTTTATATCTGACCAGCGGCTCAGTCCTCATGCCTCTTCAAAATCTGTTGAAGCTTTCACACCTCAAACGAATTGAATAACTTTCTTGACTTACCGAAAATATGTTTGATCTTCAAAAGCCTTCAACGGCACCTCGGCATAATATCCTTTACCTTCCGAGACAGGCCTGGAAAAAAAGGAAGTGAGAATTAGTTTCATAAACAGGAAAGGTTCAAGTCACAGAAATGGTTTACATAAAATTGATCACCAAAAACACTGGATAATTTTTTTTACTATATCAGATACTCGTTTCCAACTCGTTCTTAAACCTGTTTGTGTCGTTTCCTATCAAATGAATTAATTTACCATACTAAATTTTCATTATGGAAGGATGTACTTGATGTTTGCATCTCTTTATAAACAATATAACATGGGTCACTGTGGCCGTTACATGCATTGCTAAAATTAACAGACTCTTGTCAATCCTGTTTCTACCAGTACCGGTCAGTGAGTCGATCCTGTTTTTACCTGTCATCGAGTCAGTCCTATTTTAACCAGTCAGTGAGTCAATCCTATTTTTACCAGTCAGTGATTGTGAGTCGATCCTGTTGTTATAAGTCAGTGAGTCAATCCTGTTGTTATAAGTCAGTGAGTCAATCCTGTTTTTACGAGTCAGTGAGTGTGAGTCAACCCTGTTTTTACCAGTCAGTGAGTGTGAGTCAACCCTGTTTTTACCAGTCAGTGATTGTGAGCAGATCCTGCTTTTACCAGTCAGTGAATTGATCCTCTTTTTACCAGTCCGTGTCTATCCTATTTTAACCAGTAAGTGAGTCAATACTGTTTTTACCAGTACCGGTCAGTGAGCTGATCCTGTTTTTACCAGTCAGTGAGTCGATCCAGTCTTTACCAGTCAGTGATTCGATCCAGTCTTTACCAGTCAGTGAGTCGATCCAGTCTTTACCAGTCAGTGAGTCGATCCAGTTCCGTGAGTCGATCCTGTTTTTTTTACCAATCAGTGAGTCAATCCTGTTTTGAACCAGTCAGTGAGTAGAACCTATTTTCACCAGTCAGTGAGTCGATCCTGTTTTTATCAACCAGTGAATCAATCCCGTTTTTACCAGTCAGTGAGTCGATCCTGTCTTTAACAGTCAGCGTGCCTGGATGAAATATTACTTAAGGATTAAATTCCTTTTAATTACTGAAAAAAACTAATTGAAATAAATAGAGTAATTAGAATATATATATAAAACAATTAGGAATAAAGACACGGAGATACACTACTGAATAAGTCAAAAGTTACAAGTATTTCTATAAACAAATATTATGACGTCATTGCGATGACGTCATTATATTCATTCGCGAAACATTACATTACAGAACTCATTCGTAAATGTCATGTCTTAGACCTATCCCACCTAAAAAAATAATGATAAACAAACAGAATTGTCACATAAACTAATGACCTTTATATAGAAATATTCTTAGAGTTTCTTAACCGAATTGGCGCTGATAAAGAAGGCTCGAAAAGGCTTCACTCATAAATAATTAAAATATTGATAAAAAATTAACTTCTTTAAACACAGCTCGAGAACGACAGTGGTGGAAAGTATTGTGCCTTAAAAATGACGGTTATATAAGAGAGTACGGAAGGCTGGCCCGGGCTGGATGACGGTTATTCATGACTCTACGGATGTAGTGTGTACACACCACTCACGCATATATAGGCCTATACATTACATATACATGTATGTATGTACTGTATGTATGCATGTAGGCCTATATGTGCAAATATGAGAGAGAGAGAGAGAGAAAGAGAAAGAGAGAGAGAGAGAGAGAGAGAGAGAGAGAGAGAGAGAGAGAGAGAGAGAGAGAGAGAGAGCATAAATCATATAAACCACCAAAAATAAATTTCTCACCGTGTAGTCCCACCAATTATAGCAGTCACGAAGCTACCGTGAATAACAAGTACACGATAAATCTCAGTAATTAACAAAGTACACAATAATGAGAATGAGAGAGAGAGAGAGAGAGAGAGAGAGAGAGAGAGAGAGAGAGAGAGAGAGAGAGAGAGAGAGAGAGCGCAAATCATATAAATCACCAAAAAATAAAATGCTCACCGTGTAGGCCCACCAACAGGACCGGCCACGAAGCTACCGTGAATAACAAGCACTCGATAAATCACAGTAATTAACAGAACACACAATAATTCACAGTAACAAAGCCAGCGAGTCGAGCCATCTCTTCCACAACTCCACTGGCTCAGACGAACAAGTGGGTCTAAAAAACCACTGATCATTTTTCGCCAACTACAATCCTCAGGTCGAAACGGGAAGGGTGACACCCAATCCATTGTGTCTACAGAATGACTCAGGGGTCTAGAACAATTTCACGCGGCTGTCGAGGGAATTTTAAATTGGGGTGTTTGGTTGTTCGTTAATGAGGCGGTACACTACTTAGTGTACCTGTTTAGGCATTTGCTAAAGAGAGTACCGTTAGTACTATAGTACTATGTAGGACAATTTTATTGTTATTTGTTATAATTATATGCAAAGCGAGGAAAAAATGTCACTAGTAGTACGAGTCAAAATAATGAAACTGCATAAACCAACATTGCAGTTGAGAATTTGCACGTCTCCCAAGTATGTATGTATGCAAATTATGTAAATATATGTATATGTATACTGTATATATATACGTATATATATAATGAAACTATACTTAAAATGTCGTGGAATTCACAGCTTTGTAAAGAATATCAGATGACAGGACAGATTAAAATGATTCCTTAAGGGATAATATGGTGGAAATTCCTTATTCAGATGACATAAAGATAAAAGGAAGATGAAATGGCCCGGGATGAGCATCGCCCAACCTCTGGGATTCAATCGAATTGAATGTAGAATTTAGGCCAAAGGCCAAGCACTGGGACCTATGAGGTCATTCAGCGCTGAAACGGAAATTGACAGCAAAAGGTTTGAAAGTTGTAGCAGGAGGAAAACCTCAGAGTAGTTGCACTTTGAATCAATTGTTAGGAGAGGGTGGAAAATAAGATGGAAGAAAGAGAATACGAAAGAAGGTACAATAAAAGGAGCGAAAGGGGTTGCAGCTATGGGCCGAATGGACGCTATAAATTACCTTAAGTAATGCTCACAGTGCACCGCATGAGGTGAACAATACGGGATAAGAGTTGGAAGACCTAGGCCTAATTTGATGAGAACAACGAGAGGGATTATTCTAAGAATTTACTGAAAATGGTGATATTTTCATTCATAAGAAAATTCGTAAGATAATTATAATTCTTGTGTGTCTTTCTAGAAAATATCCCTTCAATTTTTGCCTCAAAAATAATAACTTGAAATTTTGGATGGTCTTGCTCTGCTAGTTAAGCCTAATTATTCTGATGATCGCCCTTAATTCCTGCTTTACAATCGCAATAGTTGATAATTAATTCTCTCCTCCTCATTTTCACTGACACGAAAAACTTTCTTCATACATTCTGATACATTTTTATTCGTGTAGGAGAAAGAATCCATTCGTACTCTGTTGAAAATCGTCTAATTCCAGTCACAGCCTTCACACTGTAATTGTGCTCCTTCTCTCTCCTTTCCACGTTTCCTCCGGCCATTGTACTTCACCTCACGTCGTAAGAAATCACTTTATTCCGGTTCAGTGTTTCTCTTCGTCCCTTACATACACACCTTTGCCGCTTTAACATTTGTACCCTTCTCGTTATGTGTTATATATATCTCCTGTGGCTCAAGATTTCTCTCTCAGTCCCGTCTTCGCATGCAAGGGATCCATTTTGGGACCTTGCAACAAGTTTTTTCTTTTGTTTATGCTTTTGTTTTTGTTTGCTGAGCGTTACCTACTAGGAAGGCGGTTGCATTCTGTTCACTTCTCTTTTGGTTATTATTTGAGCTTATAAAAATTAAAACATCAATAGGCCTACTCTGTTATTTTTGGTAAATAACATGGTTTTTTATTTGAAATGACAAAGCAATTGTCTCATGCACTGTAATACAGTCATGTAGGCCTATTTGGTGTATTTATGGGTGAGAGAGAGAGAGAGAGAGAGAGAGAGAGAGAGAGAGAGAGAGAGAGAAAACTGGCCTTGACTTCACATCATTCGTATCTTTCCGTTTCCTGCCTGAGATTTGCTTCCAGTTTTGAGCTTTTGTACTGCATCTATCTTTTTTTTATTTATATAACTCCGGGTGTGTTGGATAATAATAATATTTATAATCAGTGTTACGACACCGCATGTCTTCGCTAAAACCGAACAATGTACCTCACAAAATGTACCTTCTCCCAAAAGTTCCATTTTTGTCTCTCCTGGAAGCTAATCTCTTATAAGTTAAGTATACCTTAGTTTAACCAGACCACTGAGCTGATTAACAGCTCTCCTTGAGAGAGCTGGCCCGAAGGATTAGACTTATTTTACGTGGCTAAGAACCAATTGGTTACCTAGCAACGGGACCTACAGCTTATTGTGGAATCTGAACCACATTATACCGAGAAATTAATTTCTACCACCAGAAATAAATTCCTCTAATTCTTCACTGGCCGATCGGAGACTCGAACTCGGGCATAGCAGAGTGCTAGCCGAGAACTCTACCGACTCGTCCAACGAGGAACTGCTAATCCGTATAGCCAGCAGCCATGTCCACCTTCGAAAAATCTGTCATAAAAACACATGTAATCCCGATTAAAAAAAAAAAAACATGAAAGGAAAACACATAATATGGTACTATTAGGAAACAATGCTTCAGAACGCTAAATGTATCCTGTCTGATATAAATATCGTGAAAGAAAAAGTGTTGTATGGTCATAAGGAAAACGAAATGTCTTTTTAAAGGTTAATAGAAGCCAGGCTGGCGGAAATTTGAGAGGAACTGACCGTCTCATTAAAGCTTCCCAAAAAACCTTGCTAAAAGACATTTTAGATTGCAAATGTCCGTCTAAAGGTTCTCCGAAACTTGGCACGGGAAATTAAGACTATAAGCATTCCACATACGGACGTTTAGTTTCAAAGTCATATATATATATATATATATATATATATATATATATATATATATATATATATATATATATATATATATATTAGCGTATGGTATTTGAAAAAGTATGTACTGCCTAATTTTAACTTTCAGTCTTCGTTTTAGCAACTTCAATATTTTCATTCACACTACTCGTTACTTCTTCTCGGTTTACGGATAAATGATAGTATAAAACAATATTAATTATCCAAATTACGATAGTAACATCAATGGTAGTTATAATATCACTTGTAAAAACACGTCCACGAGTGTCCTAATTCCAACAGAGAAAGAAAAAGAAAAAAAAAGTCTTCGTAACCATCTCAATATCGTCCATGACAACGTCAACACTTTCCTTCTCCGAGACCGGGGGTGGGTGGGGGGCGGGGGCTCTTTGGGCTCTCTCCGGGGAGGGAGGGAGGGGGTAGGAGTAGTTGCCAGATTGGCCATTTCATGGCCAAAATTTTTTAAATTTGGGCATTTTTAACTCTGTTGCCATGAAAAATCAGTTTGGCCATTTATGCAAATATATTCCCGAAATGCTGCAAATACACAACAGCAAAACCCTTTACGACTCCACCGCAGAAAAAGAAGAACAAGATATTCAATGCCTTGAGAAAGTGCTGTCAATTGAACAGCCGTGTTTCCCTGGAAGCATTTTAAGGTTTAAATTTAAAGTATTTTTGACGACATGCAATCGAATATATAGGCATAATTTATGCACAGTTGGCATACTAATTCACATAATCCAGTCATTTTATACCTTTGGCCAAATACTTTTCCAAAGTGGCCATTTTCGGCCATATTTTTCTTTAAATTTTGGACATTATCTGTTCATCTGGCAACCCTGCAGGGGTAGAAAGGAGACTGCTATGCCGCCAAGATGGTCATTCAAACCCCTGAAGCCGTGGAGGACGTACCGTCACGCTTTATGTTTTTAATGATTATTGTGTGTTTTGTGAATATTATAACTTATGGAGTGCTTATTATTCATTGTGGTTTATCGACGTATATTATCCAATATCGCACCGTTACAATTTAGACGTTATTCAGTGAGTATATTTGTTAGTGTGTTGTCAGTCATATGATTCAGCCGGTAATTTTTTAGTTTTCTGGGAAAGACAACTATTGAGATGGATGTTTGTATGTCCGTCCGCACTTTTTCTGTCCGCACTTTTTCTGCCCTCACTTTATTCTGTCCGCACTTTTTCTGTCCACTCGTTTTCTGTCCTCACTTTATTCTGTCCGCACTTTTTCTGTCCACTCGTTTTCTGTCCGCACTTTTTCTGCCCTCACTTTATTCTGTCCGCACTTTTTCTGTCCACTCGTTTTCTGTCCGCACTTTTTCTGCCCTCACTTTATTCTGTCCGCACTTTTTCTGTCCACTCGTTTTCTGTCCTCACTTTATCCTGTCTGCACTTTTTTCTGTCCGCACTTTTTTTCTGTGTTCACTTCTTCTGTCCTCACTTTATTCTGTCCGCACTTTTTTTCTGTGCTCACTTCTGTGCACACTTTATTCTGTCCGCACTTTTCTGTCCGCACTTTTCTGTCCGCACTTTTTTCTGTCCGCCCTCA
Organism: Macrobrachium rosenbergii; assembly: GCF_040412425.1. Taxonomy (NCBI): domain Eukaryota; kingdom Metazoa; phylum Arthropoda; class Malacostraca; order Decapoda; family Palaemonidae; genus Macrobrachium; species Macrobrachium rosenbergii. The sequence goes on from NC_089767.1 coordinate 6,703,228, forward strand.
GATCTTAAAAACTACTGAGGCTAGAGGGCTGCAAATTGGTATGTAGACCATCCACCCTCCAAACATCAAACATGCCACATTACAGCCTTACAGCCTCAATACTTTTGATTTTATTTGGGGCTAAAGTTAGCCATGATGATGCGTCCGGCACCGCTGTAGGTGCCAACAACACAGACCACCACCTGGCCGCGGCTGAGAGTTTCATACAGCCGTATACGCTGTACAGAATATTCGATTGCGCCGTGGAAACTAAAGCTCATTTTTTACTTGTTTTTTTATCTTTCAATTTTTCAGTTCATTTTTTACTTTTTTTAATCTTTCAATTTTTACTTTTTTTTTTTTATCTGTAAGCTGCTTATCAGACCGCTTGTCAGCTCTTCAGATACCTTCACTTACAACTCATCAGTCACTTGTCTGTCCCTCTCACAAATCAGGAACTCTCGAGAAACATTTATTCTCCAAAACTTTTTAGACGGCGACCGATAAAAGCGCCATCTTGCACAGTACCTCTGACGAGAGCTCATAAAGCCAATGGGTACTTAGTTGTTGGTGTGTCGAAGGAATTCCTCGCGTTTTTACCCTTTCAAGTGTATTTTTCATTTACCATGATGTAACTCATTAATTAAAGGTGTTACTTTTAAGACTTTAAAGGCTATTAGCATTTATGGGAATTATTACTATTTTTATAGTGAAATTTGTGAACATGGGTCTAAGGAAAGTACTTATTAGCCCTGTGAGATTTACAGTTTGGTTGACGTCAAATTTTTTGTGCATAATACTGTTATTAAAACTTGTAATGCTCATATTTAGTTTAAACCAACACTAGCTACCAAATCGGTATATACAAATACTATATATGTGTGTATATGTAGAAGCTGGTCTTTCGTGTGCTTGTATTATCGATATATATCGGCATGTTTAGACCTATATAGCAGGGTGTTAGGGTCCTTTCTATACATAAGCATTCAAAGTATTACTGAAGAAATAGCTTGCGTCTTTATCACAGCATTAGGCCTAATGGTGGTAAAAAATGTATATACGGTATATATATATATTATATTACCACCATTAAGCCTAATGCTGCCTGCACACGTGTTTCAATGGAAGACCACAGATGAGCCACTGAAAGTGGACAGCACTACTGATTGATTGGTTTGTGGTTGCTAAAACTGGCGTTACAATATCAAGGTCACTGACGCTGCCGAAAGTGGAAACGAAGTGGCCACTGTTCTGTTATGTGATGAGAAACGCTGCTCTTATTTCATTACTTCATTTCATTACTTCCTAAAATGCTACGTCGTTTAGCCTACATCTTGTCAAGTATATAACGTAGAACAGAAGATTCATGCCGTGTTGAAATAGCATTATCCCTTGGATTTTGTAATTAATAATTGTTATAATAAAACCATGACAGTTCCCCAGCAAGAGTTTCGAGAACTTGCCAAGGGTGAGGCAAAATGGTGGCAGCAAGAATAACCCACCTCGTACTTCTGACGATGCTTAACCCAACCTATGTAGGCTGCCGGTTGCATGTTGCAGAGTATAACAAGACACGCTAAGTAGTTTCGACATGAGACTATTTCTAGTAAATGTTTACGCGCAAAATGGACACCGTGTTTAGTACCAGCCCCCGGGGATGTACGTAGAACATAAAATAACGGTAAATGCCATAAAAATAACGTCTTACATTGACCTTTCAGTTATTTTGTTTCATTGTGGGTAAATAAAAGATACCTGGGTATGTTAGTGCGAATAAAAGGTCTTTTCATTATTTCTTGCGTCTCGTCTGTGAGGTATGAGGCTCTCTGGGGTAGGTGAAAGGAACAGCCACTGCAAAATTGGATGGAAGGCGGGGGTTGGGAATAGTATTGCAGTTTCCTTTTCAGAATACATTGCATATTTACATATTTTTTTCTGGAATATTCAAACCATTACAGCAGCTCAGTGATTAGGCAATTTCAGGAGTATTTTAACAAGTCACTTATCGACCAAAAATTCGAAATCTCAATGAGTTCTCGTCATCCATTGTGTAGTGACTTACGTGCGGAATAAAAGGCTAGCCTAGACTTATTTTTTTATTGGAACGATCATGAAATAGAGTGAATGAGTAGTGATTGCAACAAGAAAGTAATTTTGACTGGTGAAATGAAAGCGTGCTTAAAAGAAGGCAAGTAAAATCATATACCTGACAATTAGGCCTATCGTTCACTTGCCAGAGCTTCGAGTTCTAGTGATTATGGCCGTTGATATGACTTTGGTATCATAATAAAGATATTTTCATATTCTTGCAGTGATATTGTACGTAGGATCAATTTTGAATATGGAAATCTCGTGATCTGAACAGTTTGTGGGTATAGGTCTACGTTTATCCTGGGCTACACCAGTAGCATAAAATGATTATTGAAAGCTTCTTTCTCCGTAGGGGGATAATGCCGTCAGTGCACCTCACGCGGTGCACTGTAGGCATTACTTAAGGTTCTTGCAGCGTCCCTTCTGCCCGTAGCTACAACCTATTTCATCCCTTTTACTGTACCTCTGTTCATATTCTCTCTTCCATCATGCTATCCACCGTCTCCTAACCATTGCTTCATCGTGCAACTGTGAGGTTTTCCACCTCTTAAACCTTTCAAACCTCTCTACTCTCAATTTCCGTTTCAGCGCTGAATGACCTCGTAGGTCCCAGAGCTAGGCCTCTGTGCTAACTTCTATATTCCATTCCTATTGAAAGCTTCATCGTTCGTTCTTGTTTGATATGAGTAGACTCATACAAACTCATGTCTTTGTGCATATGTAGGTATATTATCGACACAAATCGGCCTATTTGTGATTTATATAAGGTGTGAAGGTTCTTGTCTATATAGACACCAAATGTGTTATAGATGAAATGGTTTGAATAATTATCAAAAGGAGCCAAAGATATCGGGGAAAGCTGATTGTCAGATCACTTGAAACCGAGTATATCGGCAGACGATGGACCACATTCGTTTCCCAAAAGGAGTTCGGGTCGATTTGGCCGTATTATTTTCGGCCGTGAACTTGTCAGGCCGTCACAACTTCAGGCCTTATGAAGTTTAGGCCGTAAGATATGGCGGAAGCTCCTTGCTTGGGACGCCTACGAGGTATATGAAACTCGTGCGAAGCTATTTTGAAGATAGAGGAGGTTGTCCGTAGGGAATGCAAAACCTTATATTGTCCGCCCAGTTTTATAATAACCCATGAAAGTTAGGAACCACACAACGGTAGGGCATTGTGGCTTGCAGTATGCCATTTCATTAATTTGTACTCAACTCTTACCTGTGGAAGAGGAGAGATCGTCTTTTAATATTTGTACGACGTATATATAAGTATCGAAACATAGCAATGCAGTGAGTTAGGTTAGGCTAGTTATTGAAATTCCTTCTGTAGGCTCCAGTTTTGTACCTGTAACTCTTAGAGGGGCCCAGTCATGTTCCCCCGGACATATTCCCCCAGACATCCCCGGGACATTCCCCCCAGGACATTCCCCGGACATTTTCCCCCACAGGACATTTTCCTCCCAGGACATTTTCCCCCACAGGACATTTTCCCCCATGGACATTTTCCCCTGACATATTCCCCACTGGATATTTTCCCCCAGGCATTCCCCACCCCCACCCCCAGTATGCAGCAAGTTACTCAATTACCCCAATGATAGTGTAAGTGGTTCGGATGCTAGTTCTGCCAATTCTGTTGATAACCTCGTCATCACAGTGTACCTGGACAGTGGCGCCCAGGGCCCTGATGACACCAAATCTCGATACAGCCTGCACACAACATGGCTAAGAACAGCCCACAATGTTGTGGGGGTTTGTTTACGTATACACAAGAAGCAGCTTAGGCCAATCATGTCCGAACGTACGGTTAATCCCTAAGTTTGGAGTAAACAGTTGAACAGAGCCTATTATGCAGTTTGTCGACAGAGCTATATAACCTTGTTTTCTGTTACTACCTTCCTCACGTCGCTCGTTTTCTGTAACCCCTGTGGCTAGTGCATGCAGTGCAACATTACCGCCTGCCAGACATATGAGCTTGCCAAGAATCTTTCAAAATGCGGATAAGGTGCGAAGTCCTGTTCCGCCACCCCCAACTGAAAGCAGTAATGTTAAAAAAATTAGCGTTAAAAAAGTAGCGTCTGTTCTAATGTGGGTAGGGAGTAGCCTAACCGATGTTTCTTATGTAGGCTACCAGGAGCCTAGGCTAGCGGTGTCCGTAGGTGCATCAGGGTGGACAACCCGAATGTTGTAGCCTGTTGTAACTAGAATGTAGTGAATATTTTGATCCTTAATGCAAAAAATAAACTAGTATTAATGACAATTTTCTAATGCATTTGACCCTAAATATCCCACATGAATATTGTAATCCTTAATCAGTGGCGTTCCTGAGGGGGGGGCTGCCTGTTTGAAATTGCCCCCCAGGCCCCAAAGTGATGGGGGCCCCAAAATGTGAAATTTAATAAATAAAATTTCTGAAATTTGCATTTACAAGTGCTTTTAAAATGATCCTACAATTGCTCATATTCTAAAAATTTTCCTGGGGGCTTACAGCACCCCCCAAAACCCCCAGCTGCTTTGGCTCGCTTTGCTCGCCTCCTGCCCCATAAGAGGATCTGCAAATGGGACTCTGCCCCCCCTGGCCCCAAAATGTCTAGGAATGCCTCTGTCCTTGATGTAATTATGTTTTTTATCAGTTTTTATTGTTCAGTAAAAATACAATAAATCATGCATGACTCTGAGAAACAAACAAACTTTCGCTCTTATTGTATACAGTAGGTAAATGTCCAGAGGGGAAAATGTCTTACGCTCACTCTTAGAATACTAGGCAAGTCTAATTTTATACACCTTAACTAATTTAGGTCCGATAAGGTTCGTCCCTTACCTTTGACTACTGTCAATGGTAACTTTATCATTATATTGTATTTCCACTTGTAATGCAATGAGGTTATGTTAGTTAGGTTAGGTTAGTTATTGAAATTCCTTCTGTAGGCTCTTGTTTTGTACCTGTAACCCTTAGAATACTAGCAAGTCTAATTTTATACACCTTAACCATTTTAGGTCCAGTCAGCTTTGTCCCTTACGTTTGACTACTGTCAATGTTTTCTTGCCTTTTCCCGATCGCTATATTGTACTTCCACTTGTGATGAACCTGTAACTTATATATCTGTGCCATTTTAACTCTTAAGCACCTTGTCTGAAGGTTCTATGACTGAGGTATTGTGTTTGCAACGTACACGCTTTACCTGATGCATGGCACTTGTCCCAATCATTGCTCTAATGATCCTCTTTACTTGACCACACCTAGAGCATGCTTTGGTAAATTTCTTTTGGGGTTTCTCATGTTAGGTTTATTTGTTTGATGTGTTTGCCCTTTCTCTGCATATTGGTAACTCTTTTTATATGTTACTTGACTTACCTGGCTACTGCTACCATTATTAGTCTTGCCTGTTGTGACATTTGACTGGTAATTTGCCATTTCCAAGTCTAGTTTATATGAATTCCTACTAAAATTCAGTCTAAACTAAACCAGTCTTTCTTTATATTCCGCCTTACCTTGTTGTTCACAACTTCTACCTAAATCCCTTTTTCAGGCTACAGCTTTCTTAGGCTATACCTGGGTGTAGGCTATACTTTCATAGGCCTAACTTATGTTACCGTATTGGACAAACTAACTAAGTTTGTTTGTGCCCCCGACGTGGCGTAGCGATGGTTGTGATGATTGCAGACTTTATATTGCAGTCAGAAGTTAAACTAATGTCCTCCAGGGACAAGTCAAATACCTCTTGTGGTGAACTTACTGTTGAGTTTATCTACTTAACAAGTCAGTTTGTCCAATAAAAGAAGAGCTTGAGAGAAAGAGTTGCTGGCTTAGGACCACCAGACTCTACATCATGACGTTATCTGCAACTGGCATTGTTTCTTGATGGTCTTGATAAACGCTCAGCACCCAAGCTAACCATGTGATGTCACTGAGCATAGCCACCTTCCCGGCAGCCTGTGCGGAAACTCATCTTACATCTTCTTACATCTTGTTTGCCAACTGATTTTTTTATACAGCGCAACTACCATTTTCCACCTGCAGTATGATATGTTCATATTTAAAACGTAGATATTTCACCCAAATCTTTGTGTATGCGTGTGTCTGTTTTCTGTACAGTTTATCAAAGACATATTACAAGAATATCGTTGTGTATATGGTAAGGCTTATGAAAATCTTCGAAAACCATGAACCTCCCAAAACAAGTCGTATGATGCTTGAATATCGAATACTGTTGGTTGAAAGACTTGTGTAAATATGGAACGGGTTATATTTACTAATTAACACAATAATAGTAATCATATTTTATCTTGGGACATTAACTTTACCAAAACTTTTCGAATAAAATAATGATGCACAATGCAATAGGTGAAATGGAAGTAGACAAACACCAGGTGGCCAGTAATAAAGTCACAGGACTGGAAGTCACAGAAAAAGTCATACTTTTGGCTAGGGGAAAAAGTCACAGTAAAAAAAAGTCACATTCATTTATGGTGGCCAGTAATCGTTAGGTTAGGTTGGGTTAGGTTAGGTTAGGGTAGATGTTAGGTCAGGTTAGGTTATCTTATAGTTTGCTATGACTTTGTTACCAGTCACCTTCAATTATTGTGACTTTTTTTTCCTGTGACTTTTTTTCTTGGCTTCAACAGACAGCCATTTATAAACTAGTGAATATCCTGGAATTTACATTTAAATGTTAATTTGACAAATACGTGTAAATTGCAGCTTCAGTAAGTTATTCTAGGAATGTATCTGTTGTGTTTTCTTGTAATTTTTCTCGGAATATGAAATCTAAGGCCCTTATATATATATATATATATATATATATATATATATATATATATATATATATATAAAACCAGGCGGCGTGAAATAGACAGCATGAAACATAATTCACTTTATTCCTTATACAGCGACGTTTCGAGACCAATGTCTCATCATCCAGGCTAAAATTAAAGATAAAAACTGATAAGCAATACAGCATAACAAATTATTTTTTGTTGACACGCAAAATACATTGAATAAAGTAAGGCAAAGTAAGATACATCGTTGAAATAAAAATTACGCTACAAGAAGAGAAACATATTTAAAGTTAAGAGTAGTAAAAAGACACCTTGTCTCAACGGAGTTCAGTTGCTGTATGAAAAATGCACCGAAAGTAAACAAGAAGAAGGGCGTGGTTTAGGCTATGTACAAGGGAACAGATGAAGAGTGGTTGTTTAAGGTGGGAACTAGTTTCTTTATAGCTAGAGATTCTAATATTGGAAGGTGGTGCTCATAGGGGCTTGATAATAATATCTTGAAATCCTTGTAATTTATATTATTTTTGCAAAATTTCCCATGATTCCTAATGTTAGATAGTTCTGGGTTGGATAGTTTACACCCTGTACGGAAACTGATGCCCATATGTGCATCACATCTCACCTTAAGCAGGCGGCGTGTGTTGCCAACGTAAGTCTGCCTGTTGCATCGGCAGCAAGTATAAATATAGACAACACCGGACTGCATTAAGGGAGGTAATCTCTCTTTATGACGCAACATACTACCAATAGTCCTAGGGTTCATTAGGACAAACTTGACATCAACGGCCGGGAAATAATTAGTTAAAATTCTCCTTAAGTGAGGTAAGAAAGAGGTGTCATGCACATAAGGAAATCGTATATAGAGCTTAAGTTTATGGGCCAAATGTATTGCTGCTGGAGGATGAAATGAAATATCCAGCGTTTTCCTGACATATTTCATAAAGAGATTAGGAGGATAGCAATTTGATTTAAAATAATCGTAAAGGATTCCGATTTCTTTGTGGAAAAGACTCAATCAGAAGTTAATGTCATGGCTCTGTGGAGGAGGGTAGACAATGAATTTAATTTAAAATTGAAAAAACAAAAACTATAAAAGTTAAGACCAAGGCCTGTGAAAGTTGCCTTTCGAAAAATGCCTGTGTGAAAACGGTCGTCATCACGGATGACAATCGTATCTAAGAATGGTAGTTTGTTATTGTTTTCCAATTCATATGTAAATTTAATGTTGGAATGTAAAGAATTGGCATATTGTAAGAACGAATCACAATGCGAATGGTCCTTAAAAGAACAAAAGTGTCATCCACATATCGGCGATAGAATAAAGGTTTAAAAGAAGGGGGACAACTGTCCAGCAGCTCTCTCTCAAATTTGTGCATAAAAATGTTGGCGAATGTGCAACTCAGTGGGTTACCCATCCCCACACCCTCAACCTGCACATATACCTCATCATTAAAAACAAAGGCGGTGTCCCGCACTGCCAACTCCAATAACTTCTTAAAATCATGACGGTTAAAACCATGGTGAACACTGTCATCCTCAGTAAAAATAGTGTCTAAAATGTATTCAATTGTTTCCTCCACGGGTATATTAGTAAATAAAGATTCTACATCAAAGCTAGCCATGACTAAATCGGAATCCTGACACAAAATGCTATTTTTGAATTCTAAGGAATTAGAAAGACAAAGTTCATTATTAAATGAGCTTTCCAATAAAGGGATCAGATATTTGGCAATTTTATAGCCAGGCGTGGCATAAGACGAAAGGATAGGCCTCATAGGAACATTTTCCTTATGTACTTTCAGGAGCCCGTACATGACACCAAAAGAAGAGCCAGTGACGAAAAGATCATCGTAAGTAACCTGATTAATTGTATGTCTGTCCTTTAGGGCCTTTAAAAAACGGTTGATCCTGTCCTCGTTTCTAAAAATGAGTTTAAAATCTTTTTCACCAATTTTCAGAAATTTAGAGTTATCCGATAGAATATGCTGCATCTTATGAATGTAATCAGCCCTGTTTAAAATAACGGTTCCTTTACCTTTATCTGGTTTTGCAAAAATCAGGTCTTCCTTTTTACTCAGTTTACGAAGTGTGTTTAAATCTTCTTTATTAAAGAAAGGAGCCCATCTAGTTTTCAGTTTGCTGTAATTAGCGTGAGCAAAAGCAGATAGTTCGGTTTGAAATTTCGGCATATTTGCATTTAAAGGCAGGTTCTTTAGTTTGGAAAAAGTACCTCAAAAGGCAGGTAATATTCATAATACGAGGGTTTATAATTAGGTAAACAGAAATCCAACCCAAAAGATAAAAGAAATTCCTCCTTCTTGGTTAAGTTGTAATCGGAGAAGTTGAACACCACTTTATTCCCTTTGCCTGTAAAATTAGGTTTAAAGATGCCTAAATGCTTTAGTTTGTTATTATGGGTATTTTGTACTTTTTCTATATAGGAATTCAGGTCCTTAGATAGTAGCCAGTTAAATATAATAAGGTCAATAAGTGTAAGGCTGTTAAGAATTTCATTGTACAAGGGTTGAATGCTTTTCATATGTTGTGCAATAAATTTCTCTTTAGTACAGATCTCAATAGTTAACAGGGCATTGGTGAGTCATGATAAAATTTGGTATTATAAAGAGAGTGTCGATACAACTTAAATTTAACAAAGTTCGGCGTGACATGGTTTAGTTGGCAGTATTGTAAAAATTCCAGGTCGAGCTTGGCCTTCCACCACTTCTTCAAGGTATTCTCCAATTTACGACATGTCAGCAGCAACGGTCGGTCATATCTTCGCTGGATTAGGTCACGGAAGTGTAGTAAGCCATTAGATCGGAGCCGAAAGAGAAACAGCAACACGAACATCCAGGAAAACATGGTGTGAAAACAGGAACACACTGAAGGGGTCGATGTTGTCCAAAACTAGCTGCAGAAGTCAGCGGGATCAAAACAAGAAGAATCCACATGGCAACGGGAAGAATAATTCAACATTGACGGTGAGGCTATCCCTCAGCAGTACAAAACCAGGCGGCGTGGAAATAGACAGCATGAAACATAATTCACTTTATTCCTTATACAGCGACGTTTCGAGACCAATGTCTCATCATCCAGGCTAAAATTAAAGATAAAAAACTGATAAGCCATACAGCATAACAAATTATTTTTTGTTGACACGCAAAATACATTGAATAAAGTAAGGCAAAGTAAGATACATCGTTGAAATAAAAATTACGCTACAAGAAGAGAAACATATTTAAAGTTAAGAGTAGTTAAAAAGACACCTTGTCTCAACGGAGTTCAGTTGCTGTATGAAAAATGCACCGAAAGTAAACAAGAAGAAGGGCGTGGTTTAGGCTATGTACAAGGGAACAGATGAAGAGTGGTTGTTTAAGGTGGGAACTAGTTTCTTTATAGCTAGAGATTCTAATATTGGAAGGTGGTGCTCATAGGGGCTTGATAATAATATCTTGAAATCCTTGTAATTTATATTATTTTTGCAAAATTTCCCATGATTCCTAATGTTAGATAGTTCTGGGTTGGATAGTTTACACCCTGTACGGAAACTGATGCCCATATGTGCATCACATCTCACCTTAAGCAGGCGGCGTGTGTTGCCAACGTAAGTCTGCCTGTTGCATCGGCAGCAAGTATAAATATAGACAACACCGGACTGCATTAAGGGAGGTAATCTCTCTTTATGACGCAACATACTACCAATAGTCCTAGGGTTCATTAGGACAAACTTGACATCAACGGCCGGGAAATAATTAGTTAAAATTCTCCTTAAGTGAGGTAAGAAAGAGGTGTCAATGTTGAATTATTCTTCCCGTTGCCATGTGGATTCTTCTTGTTTTGATCCCGCTGACTTCTGCAGCTAGTTTTGGACAACATCGACCCCTTCAGTGTGTTCCTGTTTTCACACCATGTTTTCCTGGATGTTCGTGTTGCTGTTTCTCTTTCGGCTCCGATCTAATGGCTTACTACACTTCCGTGACCTAATCCAGCGAAGATATGACCGACCGTTGCTGCTGACATGTCGTAAATTGGAGAATACCTTGAAGAAGTGGTGGAAGGCCAAGCTCGACCTGGAATTTTTACAATACTGCCAACTAAACCATGTCACGCCGAACTTTGTTAAATTTAAGTTGTATCGACACTCTCTTTATAATACCAAATTTTATCATGACTCCACCAATGCCCTGTTAACTATTGAGATCTGTACTAAAGAGAAATTTATTGCACAACATATGAAAAGCATTCAACCCTTGTACAATGAAATTCTTAACAGCCTTACACTTATTGACCTTATTATATTTAACTGGCTACTATCTAAGGACCTGAATTCCTATATAGAAAAAGTACAAAATACCCATAATAACAAACTAAAGCATTTAGGCATCTTTAAACCTAATTTTACAGGCAAAGGGAATAAAGTGGTGTTCAACTTCTCCGATTACAACTTAACCAAGAAGGAGGAATTTCTTTTATCTTTTGGGTTGGATTTCTGTTTACCTAATTATAAACCCTCGTATTATGAATATTACCTGCCTTTTGAGGTACTTTTTTCCAAACTAAAGAACCTGCCTTTAAATGCAAATATGCCGAAATTTCAAACCGAACTATCTGCTTTTGCTCACGCTAATTACAGCAAACTGAAAACTAGATGGGCTCCTTTCTTTAATAAAGAAGATTTAAACACACTTCGTAAACTGAGTAAAAAGGAAGACCTGATTTTTGCAAAACCAGATAAAGGTAAAGGAACCGTTATTTTAAACAGGGCTGATTACATTCATAAGATGCAGCATATTCTATCGGATAACTCTAAATTTCTGAAAATTGGTGAAAAAGATTTTAAACTCATTTTTAGAAACGAGGACAGGATCAACCGTTTTTTAAAGGCCCTAAAGGACAGACATACAATTAATCAGGTTACTTACGATGATCTTTTCGTCACTGGCTCTTCTTTTGGTGTCATGTACGGGCTCCCGAAAGTACATAAGGAAAATGTTCCTATGAGGCCTATCCTTTCGTCTTATGCCACGCCTGGCTATAAAATTGCCAAATATCTGATCCCTTTATTGGAAAGCTCATTTAATAATGAACTTTGTCTTTCTAATTCCTTAGAATTCAAAAATAGCATTTTGTGTCAGGATTCCGATTTAGTCATGGCTAGCTTTGATGTAGAATCTTTATTTACTAATATACCCGTGGAGGAAACAATTGAATACATTTTAGACACTATTTTTACTGAGGATGACAGTGTTCACCATGGTTTTAACCGTCATGATTTTAAGAAGTTATTGGAGTTGGCAGTGCGGGACACCGCCTTTGTTTTTAATGATGAGGTATATGTGCAGGTTGAGGGTGTGGGGATGGGTAACCCACTGAGTTGCACATTCGCCAACATTTTTATGCACAAATTTGAGAGAGAGCTGCTGGACAGTTGTCCCCCTTCTTTTAAACCTTTATTCTATCGCCGATATGTGGATGACACTTTTGTTCTTTTTAAGGACCATTCGCATTGTGATTCGTTCTTACAATATGCCAATTCTTTACATTCCAACATTAAATTTACATATGAATTGGAAAACAATAACAAACTACCATTCTTAGATACGATTGTCATCCGTGATGACGACCGTTTTCACACAGGCATTTTTCGAAAGGCAACTTTCACAGGCCTTGGTCTTAACTTTTATAGTTTTTGTTTTTCAATTTTAAATTAAATTCATTGTCTACCCTCCTCCACAGAGCCATGACATTAACTTCTGATTGAGTCTTTTCCACAAAGAAATCGGAATCCTTTACGATTATTTTAAATCAAATTGCTATCCTCCTAATCTCTTTATGAAATATGTCAGGAAAACGCTGGATATTTCATTTCATCCTCCAGCAGCAATACATTTGGCCCATAAACTTAAGCTCTATATACGATTTCCTTATGTGCATGACACCTCTTTCTTACCTCACTTAAGGAGAATTTTAACTAATTATTTCCCGGCCGTTGATGTCAAGTTTGTCCTAATGAACCCTAGGACTATTGGTAGTATGTTGCGTCATAAAGAGAGATTACCTCCCTAATGCAGTCCGGTGTTGTCTATATTTATACTTGCTGCCGATGCAACAGGCAGACTTACGTTGGCAACACACGCCGCCTGCTTAAGGTGAGATGTGATGCACATATGGGCATCAGTTTCCGTACAGGGTGTAAACTATCCAACCCAGAACTATCTAACATTAGGAATCATGGGAAATTTTGCAAAAATAATATAAATTACAAGGATTTCAAGATATTATTATCAAGCCCCTATGAGCACCACCTTCCAATATTAGAATCTCTAGCTATAAAGAAACTAGTTCCCACCTTAAACAACCACTCTTCATCTGTTCCCTTGTACATAGCCTAAACCACGCCCTTCTTCTTGTTTACTTTCGGTGCATTTTTCATACAGCAACTGAACTCCGTTGAGACAAGGTGTCTTTTTAACTACTCTTAACTTTAAATATGTTTCTCTTCTTGTAGCGTAATTTTTATTTCAACGATGTATCTTACTTTGCCTTACTTTATTCAATGTATTTTGCGTGTCAACAAAAAATAATTTGTTATGCTGTATTGCTTATCAGTTTTTATCTTTAATTTTAGCCTGGATGATGAGACATTGGTCTCGAAACGTCGCTGTATAAGGAATAAAGTGAATTATGTTTCATGCTGTCTATTTCCACGCCGCCTGGTTTTGTACTGCTGAGGGATAGCCTCACTGTCAATGTTGAATTATATATATATATATATATATATATATATATATATATATATATATATATATATATATATATATATTGAAAGCTTAAATTTCATCATGTCTCCTGTTCATTTTCTGGATATTTCGTTTTATATTGACAGTTCAAAGGACAGCAGTACCATATACAGTATATCCATTTACCCTTAAGATCATTTTGGACTGTTTTATCTTACCCCCAATTTTTTTTTTTTTTTCAGGTTCGCTCTTTGAGTCATGCAACTTCTTCGTTCCTGGTTTTGCTTCATCTGAGAGATACGGTGAGTAGCATCATTAAGCCAGTGACTTATTAGTGATTAATTATTTATATAAAAAAAACTAAGTTATAGCAATAACTTCTTCCTCCGGAAGACGTGGAGAGTGCCTGGTTTGTGGCTGTTTCTTTCCCTTCACTGCCAAGTTGTGGAGTTTCCATGTTTATGTTTTCCTGTAATGCTGATCAGTCCATCCTCCAAGATGTAGGATTGTCTCATCCTGTTAGGTTTAGTCCAAATCCTTATGCTGTCTCCTTGGGTCATTCCACCAGACCTTTTGTAGGGGCGAGTGCTGTCAGTGCACCTCACGAGATGCAACGTAGGCACCTAGCTGCACCCAGTTTTTAGCCCTTTACTTCACCTCCTTTCCTGCTTCCTTTCTTCAATCTTGCTGTCCAGCCCCTCTAATTATTATATATTAGTGCAGCTGTGGGATTTTTCCAATTTCAGTTTTTAAGTCATTGTACAGTACTTCACTTGCTTTCTTTTCTGGTTCTCTGGTATTTTGCTGTTCAACCACTCCAACTTCCTCTTTTTCTTGGTGAATGTTTTGCTTAGTTTTAAGTTCTTCATCCGTAAAGGAGTATTTGGTGACTCTGTCTTTTTCGTTTTCTGTAAAAGAAAGCTATTGAGATGGCTCGTTGTCTGTCCGTCCGCGCTTTTTCTGTCTGCCCTCAGGACTTAAAAACTACTGAGGCTAGAGGGCTGCAAATTTGTATGTTGATCATCCACCCTCCAATCATCAAACATACAAATTGCAGCCCTCTAGCCTCAGTTTTTATTATATTTAAGGTTAAAGTTAGCCATGATTGTGTGTCTGACACTGGTATAGGTGCCAACAACACAGGCCACCGTCGGGCCGTGGCTGAAAGTTTTGCAGTTTTTGTATTGTGATATTAAATATGCCTTGGTTTTTTTTTTAAACTGATACTCTTTGTGATCTTTTTCCTCTTGGCAGGTTAAAGAAGCATTGTGTCCCTTCAAAGTCTGCAAATGTAAATGCAGACTCCTGTTGATCTCAAGCAGTAGGTTAGGTTAGGTACTTTGAGAGTGTTTGGGTTTATTCTAAGTATAAAATGTGTTCTACTAGAATTCACAGGGGGTTAATGGCATCAGTGCATAAGACGTGGTGCACTGTAGGCATTAATAAAATTTATTTTTGCAGCTGCACCCACTTTTTAGCCTTTGACCTCCATTCCCACTTTTTTTTCTTCCACCCATCTTGCTGTCCAACCTTTCTAACTATGATTTCTTAGGTGCAACTGTGGTGTTTTCTCCCAATTCTGCCTTTAGATTCTTGTACCTTATCTTTATTTTCTGGATCACTGTGGTATCTTACTGTGCAATCACTTCAGCTGCCTCATTTCACTGCCCTGTGAGCCTGTATTTCATAAAATCAAATCAAATTTGCACCAATATTGTTATTTTTCTGAGGAAATATCATAACCTCATATTAGTCCAGTGAACGTTTTGGCTGGTGCAGTGGTATGATTCTCAGCTACCAGTCGAGAGGGCTGGGGTTCAAATCCCGCTGCTCACTGATGGCTTGCATTGAGCCGCTGCACAAATCCGGTAGCCCGTCAACCTAACGGTCCGAAAAAACCCGAGAGGTTCAGTAGGAGAGTAGGTACCAGTCCTCGGGCTGGGGAGTTAAACAGTGGGCCTAGCGACATGCTGGCCACGTGTCATAGGCATTGGGACCTGTCCCCCACTGGCTGTCGGCCTAAGAAACAGAAGATCAGCGCCTGCCCTATGAGCCTACAGAGGCCCAGGGGGACTTTAACTTTTAACCATTATTATTATTATTATTATTATTATTATTATTATTATTATTATTATTATTATTATTATTATTATTTCGAAGATGAACCCTATTCATATGGAACAAGCCCACTGGACTCGCTGATTAAAAAAGAGAAAATAAATTAATAAATTGATAAATATATAAAAATGTGATACAATGCAAGGAGAGCAGCATCACAGTAGTATTGCATTGCATCTTCGCTTGCACTTTTGAAGTTCCAATTGCACGACAACCTCAGGGAGACTGTTCCACAGTCCAGTGGTGTTTGTTGGGCTTGTTGAATCTACTAACATGTAAATTTCTGTCAGCCTTGAGTAATAGGTTAAGTTAGATACTTGGAGAGCTTATTTTGACTGGCGATGCAGTAAGTACCACATTTTGGCTCCTCAATAAATAACATTGGAACTCAGGGTGTTAACTGGAAATCATATCACGGGCCAGGTGACCAGACAAGCTTATGTCAAGGCCATTGTCGTCTCCGTGGAATAGGTCAGGTACTTGATGATTTAAGAATTTCATATTCAGTGTACATCTTGATATTTTGTCGCAAGAGATGTCACATCAAATACACAGATCGAAGATGAGGCTTAGTATGACAAGCTAAAATAAAATTTAACAGCAAGGGTATAATCATGTTGAAAAACAAGATGGAAATGGGTATCCTATATGAGAAAAAATCCACCCCACTCTGTGATGTTTATGCTGAACTGAAGATGCATAAGTTTTGTGCCCTTTGATTCCGTCTGCTCATTAAATTAGTAATTCATTTTTGTTTGTTTCAGGCCTGTCTCGAAAGGTAAGGGGTATTGTGCCACAGTGCTGTTGGAGTCTTCAGTATTAGATGTTAGAATTCTTGCAGTGAGGTAAGAAAGATATCAAATTCAGTTGAGATTTGAAAGTTTTAGGAGAGATCGAATTGGGACAAACACTGAGTCGATGTTTAGACGTAAAGACTAACTTTTAAAATAGACGTAAAAATTACTGTTGATTCTTTACATACACTAGACTTGACGATACAGAGACCCATGAATTTTCATCTCTTGAAACTCTGCTATTCGTTTTATGATCATGTTATCGCATATTATAATGGTTACTAATGTGCATGCTGTTAATGTTGTTTTTGTTTATTATTATTATTATTTCCAATTTTTTGTATTTTGCTTAGTACAAGCTCGCTTGGGATTTCTTTTAACCCGGTATGCATCCACCTTTGCGGCGTGTTTAGTGCAAGCCCTCTGGGGATTTTTTTAAAGCCGGTATGCATCCACCTTTGTGGTGTGTTTAGTGCAAGCCCTCTGGGGATTTTTCTTTAACCCTGTATGCATCCACCTTTGTGGTGTGTTTAGTGCAAGCCCTCTGGGGATTTTTTTAACACAGTATGCATCCACCTTTGCGGCGTGTTTAGTGTAAGTCCTCTGGGGATTTTTTTGTTAACCCTGTATGTATCCACCTTAGCGGTGTGTTTAGTGCAAGCCCTCTGCGGATTTTTTTTAACCTTGTATGCATCCACCCTTGCGGCGTGTTTAGTACAAGCCCATTGGGGATTTTCGTTTAACACAGTATGTATCCACCTTTGCAGCGTGTTTGGTGCAAGCCCTCTTGGGATTTTTTTTAAGCCGGTATGCATCCACCTTTGCGGCGTGTTTAGTGCAAGCCCTCTGGGGATTTTTTTTTTTAACCCTGTATGCATCCACCTTTGTGGCATGTTTAGTGCAAGCCTGCTGGGGATTTTTTTTAACCCTGTATGCATCCACCTTTGAGGCATGTTTAGTGCAGGCCCGCTGGGGATTTTTTTTAACCCTGTATGCATCCACCTTTGCGGCATGTTTAGTGCAAGCCCTCTGGGGATTTTTTTAACCCCGTATGCATCCACCTTTGCAGTGTGTTTGGTGCAAGCCCTCTGGGGATTTTTTTAAACCCTGTATGCATCCACCTTTGTGGCATGTTTAGTGCAAGCCTGCTGGTTTTTTTTTGAACCCGGTATGCACCCACATTTGTGGCGTGTTTAGTACAAGCCTGCTGGGGATATTTTTGAACCTTGTATGCATCCACCTTTGCAGCGTGTTTAGTACAAGTTGGTTGGGGATTTTTTTTAACCTGGTATGTATCCACCTTTGCGGCGTGTTTAGTGCAAGCCCGCTGGAGATTTTTTTAAACCCTGTATGCATCCACCTTTGCGGCGTGTTTAGTACAAGCCCACTGGGGATTTTTTTTAAGCCTGTATGCATCCACCTTTGCAGCGTGTTTAATACAAGCCCTCTGGGGATTTTTTTTAACCCACTATGCATCCACCTTTGTGGCATGTTTAGTACAAGTTGGTTGGTGATTTTTTTTAACTTGGTATGTATCCACCTTTACGGCATGTTTAGTGCAAGCCCGCTGGGGATTTTTTTGAACTCTGTATGCATCCACCTTTGTGGCGTGTTTAGTGCAACCGGGCTGGAGGTTTTTTTGAACCTGGTATGCATCCACCTTTATGGTGTGTTTAGTGCAAGCCCACTGGGGATTTTTTTGAACCCGGTATGAAGCCACCTTTACGGCATGTTTAGTGCAAGCCCGCTGGAGATTTGTTTGAACCCGTTATGTATCCACCTTCGCAACGTGTTAAGTACAAGCCTGTTTGGGATTTTTTTAACCTGGCATGTATCCACCTTTGTGGCATGTTTAGTGCAAGCCCCCCTGGGAAATTTTTGAAACCGTTATATATCCACCCTTGTGGCGTGTTTAGTACAAGCCTGTTGGGGATTTTTTTACCCGTCATGTATCCACCTTTGCTGTTAGTTAGTTATAAATGATTTGTTTAATCAGACCTCTGAACTCTTTTAGGGTTCTTCTCGGGCTGGGAACCACCTTTGCTGTGCGTTAAGTACAAGCCCATTGGGGATTTTTTAAATCTGGTATGCAGCCACCTTTGTGGGGTGTTGAGTACAAGTTGGTTGGGCATTTTTTTACCTGTTAAGTATTCCACATTTGCAGCGTGTTGAGTACAAGTTTGTTGGGTATTTTTTAACCCGTTATGTATCCACATTTGCATCACTTGGCCTTTGGCCAAAATTCTATATTCTGTTCTATATTTTATTTCATTGGAATTCAGTCTCAATAACGATCAGATTTGAGTATAACGCCTGATGTGTGCATGGGTCCAAATTCATATCAAACTTTACTATTCCCCTTTCATGATAAGCATCCATAAAATCCCAAAATGACACTAAATTCATATAAATTGGCGTTACAATGCAATATTGAAGATTTACTGAATAATGTGAAAGTAACACGTCGCCAAATTTCATTAAAACATGTTAGTAATATTAAAAAATGTCTCTTGCAAACAAACAAGCTGACGATTGTGTTGTTGTAAAAATAACAGTTAACATGAATTCTTTTGTGGAGGTTGTAATTCACTTCTTAACATCGGCCATTCTATTCATCAGTGATGCCTCCTAATTGCATAACAGAAGTTAAAAGTTAAAGTTTGGTGGTTTCAGTCCCTCCACAGGCTATTGCTTCTCGGGCTGACGTCAGCTGGTGACGTCACTCATGGCAGTAACCGTCCGGTAGACAGTCTCACTATCCGCCCTTTGGCGGGGAGCGAACGCTGGTCCCCGAGATTACAAGGCCAACACGTTACCAACTGTGTTAGCCAGATGGCTAGTAGTGACCCTGTTAGTTCGAGCTGACATTGGCATAAATTTTCTTGCTCTTCTCAGCTTAAACTTCTTTCAAAATTTTGCCCATTTTTTTAATACAAAGTCGTAGACACTAAAATAAACTTCACCCGGGTGTTGAATTGAATGAATCAGACAAAATTGAAACTATCTCAGAGTAGAGCTGCCATGGTTTGGTCAGAAAGAGGCTTCCTTTAACGTCAAGAAGGAAAATAAAGCAATTTTTTGTTTGTTTCCAAAGCGTAGCATGTAATGGACATTGGTGATGAAAGACACATGTATATCATATATATATATATATATATATATATATATATATATATATATATATATATATGTATGTATATGTATATATATATATATATATATATATATATATATATATATATATATATATATATATATATATATATATATATATATGTAATTCTGATAGCCACAATGCCCTCTTAACTTCTCGAATTCTTCGCACTTTTTTGGATATGCTTGTAACTACGAAGCCGTAACATCCAAACGCAAGAAATTGAAGAGACTTGCGGGTTCGAACCCGTGTCACCATAACAACAAGGAGGTCACGTTGCCGGGCAACGTGACCTCCTTGTGGTTATGGTGACGCGGGTTCGTCTCCCGCGGCCGGCAATCACAAGTCTCTTCAATTTCTTGCCTTTGGATGTTACGGCTTCGTAGTTATAAGCATATCCAAAAAAGCGAGAAGAATTCGAGAAGTTAAGAGGGCATTGTGGCTATCAAAATTACATACAGTATGTGTCTGGTAAAAGTGACCAGTAGATTCTACACACACACACACACACACACACACATATATATATATATATATATATATAATTATATATATATATATATATATATATATATATATATATATATATATATATATATATATATATATATATTGTTTAATAACTGTTTCCCTGGATATTTTTTCTTTCAATTTACAATACATTGTTAACACTTTGTTAAGAAGGGCTGTGGAAACGTAGACGAATATAAATCGGACAATTCCAATCCCTCAAACGTATTTCAAATTTCCGAACATCTGTGGCCTTATGCCCTCATGGTTTGGTCACCCTTGACATGGAGGTCAAAACCATTGATTAAATCTTTGTTCGAGTTCCCCTCGTTAAAAACGGATGGCCCTTGCAGGAAGGGATGCTCTTAACGAATTGGAAAGCGATTATTTTTTTTTTTTTTTTTTTAGTTTTTTATCACTCATCATTATTTTTGAAGCAGTGCTGTCGAGTATAAGCTGTTCAGATCAGATACGATGACACAGGAATATCTAGATTTATACCGTACTTTTTCGTTTTGAGTTTTCTGTACAAGAAAACTGTTGCGACGGTTTTGTCTGTCCGCCCTCAGATCTTAAAAGCTACTGAGGCTAGAGGGCTGCAAATTGGTATGTTGATCATCCACCCTCCAGTCATCAAACATACCAAATTGCAGCCCTCTAATCTCAGTTTTTTTTATATTACTCAAGGTTAGAGTTAGCCTTAATCGTGCTTCTGGCAACGATATGGGCCAGGCCACAACCGTGGTTAGAGTTTCATGGGCCGCGGCTCAAACAGCATTACACCGAGACCACCGAAAGATAGATCTATTTTCGGTGGCCTTGATTATACGCTGTACAGAAAACTCGATCGCGCCGAAGAAACTTTGGCTCATTTTGTACTTGTTTGCTTATTATTTCGGAGTTATGAGTGATTGTTTAAATTTAAATTTAAATTTAAATCTGTTTAAATTATTTCAGCCATATGTAGCTTTTCTTTTAAAGGCCAGGCAGTATTTCCATCACTAGCAGAAATTCGTAATTTTTCTTTCTCGATATACTTTTGCCGTTGAATTCTCCTTTCAGCATTCATTGGATTCCGCATCCTGAATTTTTAAAGTAAAATTTGAAGTAGATTTCCCCTTCTCTTCAGAATACAAGAGCTTTCGAGAAAATGTATGTAAGATCAACACCCCATAAATCATTTTTCTAATATTTACTTTCTTTTTGAGGAAAGGATTTTTTCAAACTGTTCTTTCACATCTATTCTTGCTTAGAAGCCTTTCCTTCCCTTTCTTATCTGGATAACATACCGTCCACGCATACCCACCCCGATGGAAGTGAAAACATTAACAAAAGAAAAAAAAAATCAGCGGATCCAGTGGCGGGAGGTGGGGGGGGTTGCCACCTGGGCACATGCCCCCTCATGAAAAATGACAAAATAACAATATTGAAGATTAAGATAATAATAAAAAATGAGAAATATGAAAATGGGAAAAAATAAAAAAAATCGAGAATATATATATATATATATATATATATATATATATATATATATATATATATATATATATATATATATATATATATATATATATATATATATGTGTGTGTGTGTGTGTGTGTGTATATGTATATATATATATATATATATATATATATATATATATATATATATATATATATATGAAAATAAGAAGGCCCATAAAACACTATTTAAACATTGAAACCATATATTTCAGGGCACTTGTTTCTGTGCCCCTGTTCACTGGTAGAATATGGACAGGTGGAAAGTTACAATGGTATATATACAAAAACATGAAGGTGTGGCCTTAGGCCTCCGATGTTAAGGAGGCCACACCTTCATGTTTTTGTATATATACCATTGTAACTTTCCACCTGTCCATATTCTACCAGTGAACAGGGGCACAGAAACAAGTGCCCGAAATATATGGTTTCAACGTTTAAATAGTGTTTTATGGGCCTTCTTATTCTCATATTACACTGTAGTATTACAGGAAAAGACATTCATATATATATATATATATATATATATATATATATATATATATATATATATATATATATATATATATATATATATATATATATATGTATGTATGTATGTATGTATTATGTATATATATATATATATATATATATATATATATATATATATATATATATGGAATGGCGCCCCCCAAATAAAATTTTTCTGGACCGGCTAGTTCACGTTGTCTCTACATATTTCGCTTCTTTGAAAAGTAAATGAAGGTCTCATTCGTCCGTGGAATGCATCAAATCCGTCTGAACTTGCAAACGTAATAATATTGTTTTTGAAACTTCAAACTAGTTCTTCTTCTTCTCGAATACAGAGTTAATCCTTTGTCCTTTGTAGTACATGTAGCAGAAATAATGAATACACTCGCACGAGGCAGGGGGAAGAATATGATTGTTCAGCGAAGCAGTAAAAAGAGGCAGTGATGTTTCGGTAATGGAGGCTGAAAATTGGACCGAGGACAGGAATCTATTTTTCCAGATTCGAAGACCCCTGGGTCTTTTGATTTCGAAGTTCTTTTCGTTTTTATTCTTTTGTATTCTTTTTTGTTCTCTGAAAAGAAAACTATTGTGCCGGCTTTGTCTGTCCGTCCGCACCTTTTTCTATCCGCCCTCCGATTTTCAAAACTGCTCAGGCTAGAGGGCTGGAAATTGGTATGTTGATCATCCACCCTCCAACCAACAAACATAGCAAATTGTAGCCTTGTAGCCTCAGTAGTTTTTAATTAAGGTTGAAGTTAGCCGTAATCGTGCTTCTGGCAACGATATAGGCCAGGCCACCACCAGGCCGTGGTTTAAGTTTCACGGGCCGCGTCTCATACTGCATTATACCGAGACCACCGAAAGATAGATCAATTTTCGATGGCCTTGATTATATGCTGTACAGAAAAGTAGATTGCTCCGAAGAAACTTTGGCGCATTTTTTACTTGTTTGTTTAATTTTGTCTGTTTCTAATCTGTGGTTTTCCTTAAATGTTTTTTTGTATTTATTTTGCAATGCTATATCACTCGTAGTGGTATAGCAAGGAGTATCAGTTGAAGGAATATGTAGAGTAACGTGTAGGGAATTGGAAGTAACTGGCATCTCTCTCTCTCTCTCTCTCTCTCTCTCTCTCTCTCTCTCTCTCTCTCTCTTATAGATTTATATGAGAACAGGTCTGAGTCAAGTTTCTGTTGTATTTTTGTATGGGTTTTCAAGACCAGTATAGGTTGAGAATTCAAGGAAAGGATTCTGGATGTAGATACAACGTTGTTGTAAAAGAAAATGATTTGTCAGTATAATGTAGAATGGTTGATGTGTTTAGATGATACAGGGCCGATCTGGACTAATGAAGAGAGCTGTAGAAACTAATAAAGTGTCTGATGGCAAGAATAAGGTTATGAGTGCAAATGGAAATCATGAAAACGAGGCCAATGACTATTAATGAATGGGGAAGGAATGGAGTTATTGGACGACATTGTTCGGATTGTTTATTGAAGCCAAGGAGCGAATCGATGAAGGATTTGTTGAGCCGTATCTCCTTTATGGAAATGAAATATGTGGATTGAATGCGGTTGCAAGAAAAAAAAGTTTAAGCTATTTGATGAACTGTTTGCGTATTAGAGTGGTGATAAATAAGCAGTTGTGTAGAAGTGGTACAGGCAATCATAGGTGAAGGATGAACCAGATTTTTTCGAGATGGTTTGGTCGTGTCGAAAGAATGGGGGACGACAGGTTGGGGAGAAGGGTGTATGGTTCTGAAATGCAAGGAGACGACAGATGTATATGAAAGAAAGCTTATGAGTACTTGAGAGATAGCAATGAATGAGCCTTTTCTGTAGTTCCATGATGCAGCCTGTGTTATTGGAGCTTTTTGGGAGAGTAAAACTACAAATCAGCAGTTTATATGAATTTTTTTTCAAGTTTTATTTTCTCTGGAGCCGACCATTGTTTTAGGGAAATGGCTAGATGCTGAATAAAAGTAATATTATGTGTATATTTATATAACCACATTTATACATATACATATGTATATATTTATACATATATATGTATATGCAAACATACATAAACACGTACATATACACACATATATACACATACATACATACATATACATATAATATATATATATATTTATATATATATATATATATATATATATATATACAGTATATATAAATTATATTATATTATATATATGTATATACTATATATTTTATGTATATATATAATATATATGTAGATTATATATTATTATATATATGTATATACTATATATTTTATATATATATTATATATATATACACATACATACATACAAGGTAGATATATATATATATATATATATATATATATATAAACTATTTTAAGTCGAAAATCTTTTAGATTTTCAGAGCAGCGCTTGTATTCCTAGGAATAAACGGCTTGTGCTCTCTCCCCGGAAACATACTGTATATGTAATCTTCTTTTGCCTTAAAAAAAAAAAAATAGAAAAAAAAACGGAAGGTTCAGAGTTCAATGTAGCGGTAGATGAAAAGATTTTTTATTTGCTGAAAATTGACTTCCTCTCTCCGACGAAGGCTTTTCCACCTTCAAAGGGAAGGATCGTTCCCCCCAGCTACGCTGTGTATAATCAAAGCCACCGAAAGTAGATCTATCTTTCGGTGGTCTCGGTATAATGTTCTGTGAGCCGCGGCCTGTGAAACTTTAACTAGTGGTGGCCTGTCCTATATTGTTTCCAGACGCACGATTACGGCTAACTTTAACCTTAAATAAAATAAAAACTACTGAGGTTAGATGGCTGCAATTTGGTTGATTGATGATTGGTGGGTGGATGATCAACATAACCAATTAGCAGCCCTCTAGCCTCAGTAGTTTTGAAGAACTGAGGGCGGATAGAAAAAGTGCGGACAGAAAAAAGCGCGGACGGACAGACAAAGCTGGCACAGTAGTTTTCTTTTACAGAAAACTAAAAAGCACTTCTTCTGTCCGGCCTCAGATCTTAAAAACTGCTGAGGCTAGAGGGCTGCAAACTGGTATGTTGATCATCCACCCTCCAATCATCAAACATACCAAATTGCAGCCCTCTAGCCTCAGCAGTTTTTATCGTGCTTCTGGCAGCGATATAGGATAGGCCACCACCTGGCCGTGGTTAAACTTTCATGAGCCGCGGCTCATACGGCATTATACCGAGACCACAGAAAGATCTATTTTCGGTGGTCTTGATTATACGCTGTAGCGGCTGTACAGAAAACTCAATTGCACCGAAGAAACTTCGGCCAATTTTTTACTTGTCAGATAAATTTTCAACTTTCAGAAAGACTAAGGACACATTCTATTACAGTTCAGAAATGAATACAGCAGGAAGGGAAAACGGAAATAAGATTGACTGAAATGGTTCTGCCGTGAAATTTTCAAAGAACATCCAATTGCTGTCACCCAAAAGTAATAACAAAAACAGATGGAGTTTTGTATGGCGACTGAACTGCACTTTTCACGCTTATCATATACAGGCGAGAGGAACTTTTAGCTGGAAAGGATGGATTAGACATATCCCTTAAGCTTTTGAATATTTGTGCATATAAAAATGTAATGAAGAGGACCCTCCTGGGTATGAGTTTATTACTGAATGTGTCAATTGATAGTCAGACTGACGACAAATAAAGTACATTGCAATGGAGACAGGATTGTAATCAGATGAGAACAAAGGTGATCGCCAGAACTTTCAAAATGAGAAGAAGCAGCGCAATCTGCGTCGCTGCTAGACAGCGATTTCCCCCAACACAATAAAGGGCTCATCCTATTTCGATGGATTCGGAATAATTGCCCTTTGTGCTGATGGGAGCAAAAACATGTCATTGTTATTGTGAGTGAAACTGCAGTGTGTGGATATAAGACCCTGTCGCCTATATTTCCTAATTAAATGATGGTCAGTGGCAGTGAGTCTCTCTCTCTCTCTCTCTCTCTCTCTCTCTCTCTCTCTCTCTCTCTCTCTCTCTCTCTCTCTCTCGGTAATAACATAATTTCTGTCGGAGGGATATCTTTACTTGCCAATTCTTCAGTTACTTCTCTTGTATAATATTACCGGAATTGATACACAACCGGTCAATTGTTACAGAAATTTATCAACTGCTGCTCTTTCGCGAGATTAGATATTATGGTTACACGTTGAGCAAATATAAATATTTCTTATTTTAATAGTGTCATTTGTAGTCAACTTGAAAGTCATAAAATGCATAAGGTTAAGTGAATTTAACAGTACAAATATAATTGTATGTTATATACCTTTTTTTTTAATACACCTTTAGTACTAGATCATGACATTATAATCATAATAATGGGAATAAGAGAGAGAAGTGAAGTTTATGGAAATTATATTGTTGTTGGTCTTTCTTTTGGTGGGGGAGGGGGGGTAGGCTGTTGCCGAAAGGGAGAGGGGGTGAGTTCTTCGTAATAATTACATCGCCGTTGTTAGACCTCGAGGTAATTATATGTAATTAGATAAATTATTATATGTAGTTCTGTAATCTTGACCTGTTCTCCCATAGGGGCGGTAGTGCCGTCAGTGCATCTCACGCGCGGTGCACTGTAGGCATTACTAGAAGGTTCTTTGCAGCGTCCCTTCGGCCCCTAGCTGCAACCCCTTTCGTTCCTTTTGCCGTACCTCCGTTCATATTCTCTCTCCTCCAACTTACTTTCCACCCTCTCCTAACAATTGATTCAAAGTGCAACTGCTTTGAGGTTTTCCTCCTGTTACACCTTTGTAACCTTTCACTCCCAATTTTCCTTTCAGTGCTTAATGACCTCATAGGTCCTAGCGCTTGGCTTTTGGCCTAAATTGTATATTCTATTCTATTCCTTACCTTCTATTCACTAATATTTCACTTGAACCTTTCAAGTTTTCTTTGTACAATTCTCTCTCTCTCTCTAAACACGGCCTGGTGGCGTTCTGCTCTATATCGTTGCCAGATGCACGATTATGGCTAACTTTAACCTTAAAATAAAAACTACTGAGGCGAGAAGGCTGCAATTTAGTATGTTTGATGATTGGAGGGTGGATGATCAACATAGCAATTTGCAGCCCTCTAGCCTCAGTAGTTTTTAAGGTCTGCGGGCGGACAGAAAAAGTGCGGACGGACAAAGTCAAAGCCGGCACAATAGTTTTCTTTTACAGAAAACTAAAAACAGATCTGAAGGCAGTTCTTATCCAAGAGATGATTGATGAATGGCATTTCTTCATATTTAGCAACCTGAACGTTATGAAATCTCTCATAAAAAAATCTGAAAACAATTTTCATTCAAGAGACTGAATGGCAATTTTTTTTTATGTCCAGAAATCTAAAATAACATGAATTTCCGCACAGAAAATATCTAAAAACAATTTTTATTCAAGGAATTTTTTTTACATATCTAGAAAGCTTAAATAACTTTATGAATTCCCGCATAAAAAAACTAAATACAGTTTTTATTCAAGAGATGGCTGACTGAATGGCATTTTTTTATATATCTACAAAGCTTAAATAACGCCCCGCATAGAAAAAATCTAAAAACAGTTTTTATTCAAGAGATGGTTGGGTTGACTGAATGGCAATTTTTTTTTATATCTGTAAGGCTTAAATAGCATTATGAATTCTCGCATAGAAAAAAATCTAAAAATTTTTATTCAAGAGATGGTTGACTAAATGCCAATTTTTTTTTTTTTTTATTTTTAGAGAGCTTAAATAACTCTATGAATTCCAGCATGAAAAAAAATCTAAAAATTTTTATTCAAGAGATGGTTGACTAAATGGCAATTTTTTTTAATATTTAGAAAGCTTAAATAACGCTATGAATTCCACCATGAAAAAAATCTAAAAACAATTTTGAGAGATGGTTGACTGAAATGGCCATTTTTTTAATATTTAGAAAGCGTAAATAACGTCCCGCACAGAAAAAATTCTAAATACAATTTTTATTGAAGAGATGGTTGACTGAAATGGCAATTTTTTTAATATTTAGAAAGTGCAAATAACCTCCCGCATAGAAAAAATATAAAAACAATTTTTATTTAAGAGATGGTTGACTGAAATGGCAATTTTTTTAATATTTAGAAAGCGTAAATAACGTCCCGCATAGAAAAAATATAAAAACAATTTTTATTGAAGAGATGGCTGATTGAAAAAATCCTGAAAAAAAACAGAAAAATCAGGAACTGTTCCTACCTCGAGCCATAAGTCGATTTTTCCTAGGCGGTCCCACAAAAGGCACGGTGGGAGTTTTACAGCCACCCATTACGGCTTCGCTGCCGGGCAATAAATCGCTTCAAGGAAGCCTTTTCCTTTAGGCTGGGGGAAGAAAATCCCAGTCAACACCATTTGTTGTCTGGGAGTCGCCCGCTGAAAGGTTTTTAGAAAGTGTGATATAATGGGACAAAGCCGATTTTTTTTTTTTTTTTTTTTTTTTGCGTGTGGAGGTGGGTTCGTTTTTAGCTTTCTGTGAAAGAAAAGTATTGAGACGGCTTTTTTGTCTGTCCGTCCGCCCTCAGATCTTAAAACCTACTGAGGCTGGAGGGCTGGAAATTGGTATGTTGATCATCCACCCTCCAGTCATCAAACATACCAAATTGCAGCCCTCTAGCTTCAGTAGTTTTTATTTTATATAAGGTTAACGTCAGCCATGATCAAGCAACGACACAGGCTACCACCGGGCTGGGACTGAAAGTTTCATGGGCCGTGGCTGAGTGTTTCATGGGCCGCGGCTGAAAGTTTCATGGGCCGCGGCTGAAAGTTTGATGGGCCGCGGCTGAAAGTTTCATGGGCCGCGGCTGAGAGTTTCATTCAGCATTATACGCTGACATCACTATTCTGCTATATTTTACTTTTACTGGGGATGTCAATGTAATAAATCTATATATTTTGTCGAAATATTCTAAGAGTTATTACGAGTAGTATGGTGTTCAAATTTTTACAGCCTTGAAAATGCAACCGAGATGTGTTGTGAAACGTCGGCACAATAAATCATGAAAATGCACTGTGCTCTCCCTCGTTACCCCGTCGATATATATATATATATATATATATATATATATATATATAATATATATATAATATATATATATATATAATATATATATATATATAATATATATATATATATAATATATATATATATATATATATATATATAATATATATATATATATATATATATATATATATATATATATATATATATATATATATATATATATATATATATATATATATATATATATATATATATATATATTATATCTTCCTCTATATATATGCTGTATATTATATATGTATATATATGATATATATATACTCACGTATATATATATATATATATATATATATATATATATATATATATATATATATATATATATATATATATATATATGTGTGTGTGTGTGTGTGTGTGTGTGTGTGTAAATAAAGACAGAATCCACGAAGGAAGAGAAACACTGGAGTGCTGCAGGCCTTTCGACTGTCGTCTGCTAAGTAAAGGACGACAGTCGAAAGGCCTCGCAGCACTCCAGTGTTTCTCTTTCCTTTGTGGGTTTTGTCTTTATTTATATATTCATCGCGTTCCATATTTTCTTGATTCAGTTTTATATTATATATATGTATAAACGGAACCTATTTCCATATACAAATACAACTACAGTTTCTAAACTAACGTGAGTGTTATAAGAACTAAAAGCTGTCCAGTCCATTAATTTCTAGTACCGCGAGTTCTGGGAAGATTCATTTGCATAATGTTGTGCGGGTCATTATTTGTAAAGTTAGTATTCTACAAAATTATTTCTGTAGGGGTATCTTCCCTTTATATTCAATATAAGTATCTCATGTTTTTAATAGCGAGGCAGAATAATTATAATTGTACGCGTAAAAAGGACCATGACAAATTTGACCTTATATTAAGTTAGTTTTTTATAACACAAAACCTTCTCCATACATTCAGCTTATATCCGTAATTCACAGTTAACATTCTAATGCGAAGATGCAAATCATTACTAGTCTAATATAGTTTTCCTTGAATTTCAGTGATTTTCTTACATTTTTATTTATGTATTTATTAATTTTTTAATTTATCCGTTTTTCTAATAACTGATCTCCTCTGTATTTCCCACTACCTTCTGTTACTTCTTTCGAATATAATAATAATAATAATAATAATAATAATAATAATAATAATAATAATAATAATAATAATAATAATTATTATTATTATTATTATTATTATTATTATTATTATTATTATTTTGTTTTCTATTCACAGTCATCCTATTCGACTGGGTGGTTTTTATAATGTGGGGTTCTGGGTTGCATCCTGCCTCCTTAGGAGTCCATCACTTTTTTCACTATGTGCGCTGTTTCTAGTAGCACACTCCTCTTCGTGAGTCCTGGAGCTACTTCGGCATCTAGTTTTTCCAGATTCCTTTTCAGGGATCTTGGGATCATGCCTAGTGTTCCTATGATTAAAGGTACAATTTCCACTGGCATATCCCATATCCTTCTTATTCCGGTTTTCAGGTCTTGATACTTATCAATTTTTCTCCTTTCTCATCTACTCTGGTGTCCCATGGTATTGCGACATCAGTGAGTGATACTTTCTTCTTGGTTTCGTCAATCAACGTCACGTCTGGTCTATTGGCACGTATCACCCTATCTGTTCTGATACCATAGTCCCAGAGGATCTTTGCCTGTTCGTTTTCTATCACTCCCTCAGGTTGGTGTTCGTACCGCTTATTACTGCAAGCTAGCTGGTGCTTCTTGCACAGGCTCCAGTGGAGGGCTTTTGCTTCTGAATCATGCCTCTTTTTGTACTGGTTCTGTGCAAGCGCCGGACATTCGCTTGCTCTGTGGTTTATGGTCTTTGGACATATTTGGTTCTTCTTCTTCTTCTTCTTCTTCTTCTTCTTCTTCTTCTTCTT
The DNA here is from genome assembly GCF_040412425.1 of Macrobrachium rosenbergii. NCBI lineage: Eukaryota > Metazoa > Arthropoda > Malacostraca > Decapoda > Palaemonidae > Macrobrachium > Macrobrachium rosenbergii. The sequence continues at coordinate 6,734,353 of NC_089767.1, forward strand.
CTTCTTCTTCTTCTTCTTCTTCTTCTTCTTCTTCTTATTATTATTATTATTATTATTATTATTATTATTATTATTATTATTATTATTATTATTCGTTTAGGTAAAATCTCTAGTCCGGAAGAAGGACCGCCTGTAGACCTAAGGGATCCTCTCTTCTGAGGCACCATTTTCGGAATTTCAGATTTTTGCTGAGTCAGCGTCGACGTCTGCGACCAAGAGCTTTCCTCTCGTTCCGCAAAATTATTGAGCGCTTTCTCTCTCTCTCTCTCTCTCTCTCTCTCTCTCTCTCTCTCTCTCTCTCTCTGGAAAACTTTGAAAGGGCTTCTGTCATCAGAGATGAAGAATGTCTTTCATTTCCACTCGTTGGTATTCCAAGTGTACTTCTGAGGAAATTAGGATCGACAGTCGTGATCAGATTTACATCTGAGATGCAGGTTAGTGTTCGGTAGTGTTTCTCAGGTTGCCGAGATTTCCAAATGCTGAAACTAGATCTTCCTGGGAGTCAGATAATGCTTGTTGAATATTCGCTTGTAAAAGGAATGAAAGTAATTTTTATCATCACCCTTTCATACACCATCTCTCTCTCTCTCTCTCTCTCTCTCTCTCTCTCTCTCTCTCTCTCTCTCTCTCTCTCTCTCTCTCTCCATATATTACGGGTCTGTCTTGAGTGCGATGGGCTGACCTGCCTTACGAAAGGAAAAATTATTCCCTTATTTCCCCTTGGCTTTTCCAATACCTTTTGTTCGATGTTATCGGAGAAAAGGAGGTGATGCTTCAGAATAGTTGCCCACGTGTCGTACTGCTATGCATCATATATATATATATATATATATATATATATATATATATATATATATATATATATATATATATATATATATATATATATATATATATATATAAAGAATTGGGCAAAGTTAAATTCTGGCGGATTGTTGGCAAATAACGACAGTTCTCGCCATAGAGGAAAATTCCGAAATTTTCCAGTGGTAAACCAAATCATGATTCAGCATTAATAAGCCATTTTCTGTAAAAAAAAAAGAAAAGAAAGTGCTTGTCGATTACTTTCTTCACAGTCATTTGGTAAGGACAAATACTTGCTAGTGTCAGCAAAAAATATCCAGTATTTTAATCGACTTTCCTGAGGGCAGCCATCCAAAAACTCGTAACCTCCAATTTCCTTTTCCAATACGAAGGAGGAAGCACTTATCTCTGATCATTGATTCGCAATGTAAGGTGAAAGTTGGTCATTGATTCCCAATGCGAAGTGAAAGATGGCCATTGATTCCCAATGTAAAATGAAGCTGGGTCATTGATTCGCAATGTACAATGAAAGTTAGTCATTGATTCCCAATGTAAAATGAAAGTGGGTCATTGATTCCCAATGTAAAATGAAAGTTTGTCATTGATTCCCAATGTAAAATGAAAGTTTGTCATTGATTCCCAATGTACAATGAAAGTTAGTCATTGATTCCCAATGTAAAATGAAAGTTTGTTATTGATTCCCAGTGTAAAATGAAAGTTTCAGTCGAAGAGGGTTGGCAATATAGGATTCTAAGAGACCACGTCCTCCAGAGAAGGGTGATATTTTCGACATTCTGATTGCGAGTCTGAATGTCACGTGATCAGTCACGCAGAAAAGTGATTGGTTCTATAGAGAGAGAGAGAGAGAGAGAGAGAGAGAGAGAGAGAGAGAGAGAGAGAGAGAGAGAGAGAGAAACAGCGACATGCGGGGCCGAAGGAAATTGGGAGACAAGGAAGAAATTTGTTATCTTGAATTTGGATTTTCATTGTAGTTAAATCGCCCGCGGGGGGGTTGTGCCATCAGCGCACCTAATGCGGAGCACTGTAGGCATTACTTTAGGTTCTTTGTAGCATCCCTTCTGCCCCTAGCTGCAACCCCTTTCATTCCTTTTACTGTGCTTCCATTCACATTCTCTTTCATCCATCTTACTTTCCACCCTCTCCTGACAATTGGTTCATATTGCAACTGCGAGGTTTTCCTCCTGTTGCAACTTACAAAACTTTTTGCTATAAGTTCCCGTTTCAGAGCTGAATGACCTCATAGGTCCCATCGCTTGACTTTTGGCCTTAATTCTGTATTCTAATCTTCTGTAGTTAAATCTAACTTCATTAAGCCGAATCCCATTCCATTTGGCTCTCCTATTTGTCAGGTTATCTGTCTTTGAATTTATCTGCTTGTTGAATCACCAATAATTTTTCAGTTTTGTCAGAATGGCGACTGGGTGTCAGGAATTTCCAAAGCCCTGTATCTGCTGTTCGGGAACATTCCGTCATTTTCCAGTATATTTATCAGATGTCTCACTTTGTCATTGGATTTTCTTGCCCTTCCACGGATAATTCACTTGTCACAATTCGTAGGATACTTCTGTGTAAAATATCGTATTTTGTACCTCCCCTCTAATTATTGCTTCCAATACTTCAAAAGGTATTGAGAGCTCTTAATATCCAGAGAGCAGTTCGTTTATTCAGAACTGTAACTCCTCTCAAATTTTGCACTTCATTTTCATTCTTCAGCAGTTTACTGAAGGAAAGATTTCTGAGTTCCCAGATGTTTCACATGTCACAGACAAGCCTCCCAATTTCTTCGTTAAGACACTTCAAACTTATCAAGGAATTCGTTGCCTTCGAGAAACAGCAGCGCCTTCGGATAAAAGGGCGTAAAGGTAGTGAACAGATATTACACTTTCAAAACCAATATTAGTTAGATGAAAAGCTGAAATTTGTTCGCACAGGAGAGGGCTATCGCTCTACATTGATGACGAAAACATAATTATGAATTGGACCTTGTCATTTTGAAGCCGTAATGTTGATCCGAAAGATGAAAGCTGGATTAGACAAGTTCTTAAACCTAGTGGAGTTACTTTATTAAGAGCATAATGAAACATTGGGATAGTAATCCATTGTCTTCCATGTTTCTTGCGAAAGGAAGAAATGGATTAAAAATTGCTTGTAATTATACTTTCACCTTTGTGTTACTAAGTACTCGACTATATTCCTATCGTTTCTGAATATTCTTAGGAGATGAATACAGACAAATCTTTAATGATCTGTGTTCCACAGTTAAGGAACTGCAAGACAAACAGAGAAATGAAATATAAAATTAACTCGGGATGCAGGCGTTATTTGTAACGAGACATATTCAAGAAATGGCCTCGTCTCAAAACATGTGGTTGGGAACTGAAGGATTTCCAAGAATTTTACTTACGCTGGGCATCCGTTCTTGAGATAGTTCATGAAGGCATACTTGGTCCGCTGGTATCCCCCAGGGCGACGAAAAACACTGGCTCTGTATCAAGATCAGTTACTGCTGCAGTGTGGGGGTGTCTGCTGCGGTGGGAGGTTGAAACCAACATTCTTTGGAAGCTTGAATTTCAAGTCAGTGGCCCCTTTGGTGTGCTTGTTCCATGTGAATAGGTTTCATCTACTGAAATGATAATAATAATAATAATAATAATAATAATAATAATAATAAAAGAGGGTCTGCTGCCAAATAATAATAATAATAATAATAATAATAATAATAATAATAATAATAATAATAGAAACAACCTTTCAAATGAATTTCGGAGGTCAAGGTGACGAAATTCTGAGTGTGAAATGGATGGCAAAACAGACTGCATTTAATTCAGACTTCGCTTATCAGTGCTTTTGATATAAAGTCTGTCAAGCAAGCACACAGTCTGTAGTGTTTTAATTTTATTTAAGGGTGAAGTTAGCCATAGTCGTACTTCTGGCAGCGCTATAGGTACCAGCAACATAGGCCACAACCGCCCGTGGCTGAGTTTCGTGGACCGCGGCTGAGGCCACCACAGGACAGAAAACTCGATTGTTTTCACTTGTTTTCATTGAAAAGAATTACAGCAGACAGAAAGCGCCACTGTATGAAATGGTATACATAAAAGATTGAACTAAATACATACACAGCTTACCCGTATTTCTATTGTGTTTGTGTCAAGGAAGAATAGAGACTGTCTGAGAATATTTTTGAAGTCATTGTTTTATGTCTAATGCATTACAGACGCTATGTGGCTCCAAAGATTATTTCAGACAGGTTATGAATTTGTTTAAGTAAATCAGACTTGTTTACTTACCCCAGCTGATCAGGTGCACTTGGTGAAGTTCCAAGTGGCGTTGAGAGAGAGAGAGAGAGAGAGAGAGAGAGAGAGAGAGAGAGTCTGACGTATTTCAAATCATCAGTCGTTCAGGTAGACCCAAGGTTTTACTGGATGGCGCTTGAAATGATTTCTTACTAGGTGAAAGTGCAAACATGGCCTTTAGATGCTTTTTCACTAGCTGCTCTTGCAAGCTTATAGATGCTTTTTTTTTTACTAGCTGGAAGAGCAGACATGGCCTTTAGATGCTTTTTTATTAGCTGTAAGAGCAAACATGACTTATAGGTGCTTTTACACTAGCTGCTTGTGCAAACATGTCCTTTAGATGCTTGTTTTACTAGCTGCTCATGCAAACATGACCTATAGAAGCTTTTTACCAGCTACTCATAAGAACAAGAACCCGTGATACTGGCACAAGATAAGTTTCCTCCAACGACCCAAATCGCGGCAGATGTTTCAGAGAACGGAACCCACGAACGCAGCCAGTGGGTAATAAACTAAAGGATTCTCTCATGAATATTCCTCTCTTATTAAAGTCCTTGCAACTAGAGACAATTCCTTTCCCACCATTTGCAAGATGAGAGGCTTCACAAATGGCGCAGTGCTTCTTCAGGGCGTGGGGCAATGGTGCATAAATTTGATGAAATCCTCCGCGGCCGCGGGGTACAGAGTTTGCAGTTTTAATTCAAGAAAAGTTCTCAGAAAAAGAGGACTATTTTTAATTATTTCTCTCTCGAGATATATATATATATATATTATATATATATATATATATATATATATATATTATATATATATATATATATATATATATATATATATATATATATATACTATATATATATATATATATTATATATATATATATATATATATATATATATATATATATATATATATATATATATATATATATATACTGTATATATATATATATATATATATATATATATATATATATATATATATATATAGAGAGAGAGAGAGAGAGAGAGAGAGAGAGAGAGAGAGAGAGAGAGAGAGAGAGAGAGAGAGAGAGAGATTCTTAAGGTTACACAGGCTATGAATGAGAAAATTCTTAATCACAGTCGTGACTATCCTGGGACATTGTATCAGCATTTCCTGAAGGCATATTATGGCGACGCAGTCATTCGAATGGACAGAAGTCCGGGCTTATTAAAGAGAAGTAATCACATATTATCTGATTGTTTTCCTTCGCACCCAACGGAGATTCCTACCTAGAAAGGCTATAGAAAAGTGAGTGGTGAAGTATATGTATTCATAACACGCACATTATTCAGAATGTTTAGTTCATATTTCTTATTCTGTTTGAAAGATTTCAGTTTAGTTAAATTTGACAGTAATGGCATTATTATTATTATTATTATTATTATTATTATTATTATTATTATTATTATTATTATTATTATTATGCAACTTGCAAACCTATGCTACAAGC
>NC_089767.1:6747447-6752447 GCF_040412425.1 Macrobrachium rosenbergii
AAATACGGAAATTATTTCGGAAGTGTCCCCGGGGTAGGAAAATAGGAAATCTGTAAATAATGAAGAGGAAGGATCGTAATATCTAATTAAGAGTGCTTGCACGATAGAGATGGATGAGAAACAACACAGTTTATACATATGCATATATATACATGCACACATGACATATACACGCATATGTTTGTAAAATTCATTGATTTAATATAATCTGAATCCCTTAAGATTTTTTCGGACTTCTCTTAACCTAGAGTTGCGAGTTAATTTAATTGTAAAAAAGGGATATCTCCTTGAAGTCGTAAGGTTAATCACATTCACGGTCATAAATATTCAAGAATCCTGACTCCTGACTAAAAGGACTGGGGTGCAAATATTGCAGTGAGATTTCAGTCGTCAGACCTCGCGACCTTCCCGAATTTTTAGATTATTTTTAAAAGTTATATGGTGGTGCAGTGGTAAGGTTCTTGCCTACCAGTCGATAGGACCGGGGTTCAAATCCCGCCGCTCACTGGTGGCTTGGATGTCGCCATCTCATAAACCCGGTGGCCCGCCAACCTAGTTGTCTGAAAACTTTAGGGTGAGTAGGAGAATAGTTACTAGCCCTCGGGCTGGGGGTTTAAACTGTGGGCCTAGCGGCACACTGGTCACGTGTCTTAGGAATTGGGGACTGTCCCCCACTGGCAGTTGGCCAAAGAAACAGGAGATCAGCGCCTGCCCTATGAGCCTACAGAGGCCCAGGAGGACTTTAACTTTAACTTAAAAAGTTGTAGATGGTATAAGTCTTTGCAACGGCCCATCAGCTCGTCTACATTTTCTAGTTCCATCGCTCTTCCTCTTCTACTTTGGAGAACATCAGATCATATTTAAAAGCAGTAGATAATACAAGTCCTTGCAACGGCTCCTCTTCTCGTCCCAGTTTTCTACCATTAGTCTTCTTCTTCTGCTTTCGAGAAAATGAGATCATATTTAGAAGTAGTAGAGGTTAATAGCCTTTGCAAATTATAACCTAGTACTGTAGATGGAAGTAGTCTTTGCAACGGCTCCCCTTCTCGTACCCTTCTGGTGCTATCATTCTTATACTTTGTGGAAAATGAGATTATATTTAGAAAGCAGTAGAGGTTAAAGTATTTGCAACGGTTTTCTGGGGCTATCACATTTGTACTTTGGAGAGAATGAGGTCATGTTTAACAGTAATAGAGGGCAGAAGTCTTTGCAACGGCGCCCCTTCGTTCCAGCTCCTGGGGCTGTACTTGTACTTTGGAGGAAATGAGATCATATTGAAAAGTAATAGTGGATAGGAGTCTTTGCAACGGCTCCCTTTCTCTTCCCGATTCTGTTGCTATCACTCGACTGTGGAGAAAATGAGATCATATTTAAAAGTCAGATAGAGGCTAGGAGTCTGCGACGGCTCCCCTTCTCGTCCCAATTAGCTTACAACTAGATTACAAATTATGAAAGATATAATTCCCGAAAACAAAAAAAAATATAGCCACTTGCATAGTGCAAAAATATCACCCAAGAAAAATGTAGTAATTACCCTGTACTTCCGAAAACAGTTACAGATATTCTGCACGTTACAAAAAATTTCACCTTAAAAAAAAAAAATTGCAGAAATGAAATGTAGCACTCGCTTCCTCTCGCGACCACAGCTTTTAAAAATTCTTCCTGTTCTCCTTCAAAGCTCAAGTGTCGTAAAACACCCTCCCGGTCTCTTTGCGTCTACCCATTCCCAATCTTCTTCTCCCTTGGAAGCTGGATTGGGGCCAAACGGACTGACACTCGGCGTCCAGCGTTCCCTCCCGTTTTTCTTCGTTTTCAGAGACAGGCCTTTTAGAAAAATCTCTCTCTTTCTCTCTCTCTCTCTCTTTTTTTTTTTTTTAGAGAGAGAGAGAGAGAGAGAGCGCCGGGTGCTAAAATCGTAGGTTCTTTTGATTCCTGTTTTTCTTCGTTATCGGGTCTTGTACTTTTGTATGCATGAATAATATATATATATATATATATATATATATATATATATATATATATATATATATATATATATATAATCTCCATACATACATTTACACATATGTATACATATATATACATTAATATGTATATACATGAGTAAGTATATATACGTATATACATATGTATCTGTTTATATAGATATATATATATATATATACATAAAAATATATATATATATATATATATATATATATACTGTATATATATAATATATATATATATATATATATATATATATATATATATATATATATATATATATATATTATATATATATATACTGTATATATAATATATATATTTATATGTATAAATATATATATATGTAGATATATGGATAACGAATATGATGAGAAAATTTTAATTTTTCCCTAGGGCTCGCGCCCCCCAGTTTGAGAACCACTGGTCTAAGTCATTTTTGATATATGCTATGTATACGATAAAAGACTGGATTATTCAGTTGTGGTATTATAATCAAATGTCGATATTACTTTCGATTTAACGTGCAAATAGAACCAAGAAGCAATTGAATTTTGTGAATATGCTGTGTTGAGACTTTGGAAATACCCCTCTCTCTCTCTCTCTCTCTCTCTCTCTCTCTCTCTCTCTCTCTCTCTCTCTCTCTCTCTCTCTCTATATATATATATATATATATATATATGTAATATATATAAATTTCTGACTCACATCAGGTCAGAGCCGCTGCCAACCAGGCCACACAAATCAGAAGTTGGGGAAAACATGCTGGTATGCAAGCAGTTAGCCTGCCCAGGTAATTCCTTGGGTGCAGTTGTACTCAGGTTCCGACTTCTTTTATGACTTGTGTGGCCTGGTTGGCAGCGTTCTGGTCTTTCATTTGAAAGACCTGGGTTCGATCCTGATGTGAGTCAGAAATTTATTTCTGTTCCACACGCAATTGTGTTGATATTGTGTGTTTGTGTATATATATATATGTATATAATTATATATATATATATATATCTACTGTATGTATATATATATATATATATATATATATATATATATATATATATATATATATGTATATATATATAGTGTGTCTGTGTGTGTCAGTTACTTATCTGGGGATATGTTCAAAGGAGAAATTGAATATCTTACCCTCTGAAGTTAATGAAATGTTTCTTTTTTCATTTAATTATTTGAATTTATCATGTCTTCCATATTTCTTAGAGCGAGGAAAAAAAGAGATTAGCAATTTTGTACACTAGCTACGAAGTCCGATTTTAATTGGTTCTAAACCCCATAGACGTCAGAATTTCTCATTCTCATTTAATTCATGTTCTTTTCCAGCAAAGGCTAAGACGACAGGCAACTGTATTTTTTTGTTTAATGGGTATTTTAATTTCTTAGATCTTGTTTCATACAAACCCTATACTATAGGCTAAGTAAGGCATTGTTTAACCTGTTCGAGAAAAATACAGCGAATGAACCTTGTAAATCGAGCGTGTTTAATATGCTTAGGAGGAGGGGGGTTGATGCTTGAATGTATATTAAATGTATTTGCAGGGAAGGCGAACAAAATAATCCTTCTCTTGAGAAAGAACCAGAGTAGAACAGAGTCGACCAAAGGCCTGAGGGAAGCGATAACACCACACTTTTCAAAAGCGAGGATGTTATAAAAATGTATACATCAGAAACAGGACGTAGAAATTCAGTGGTATTTCGAATCAAAATGTTTTGTGATCATATTCACAGTAAGATATATATATATATATATATATATATATATATATATATATATATATATATATATATATATATATATATATATATATAAATATATATATATATATGAAAGGTTTTGTAACTGAATAAAACTTTGTTTGTAGTTTTGCTTCACAGAAAACTAAAGATGTAAAACTGAAGTTTTCCCAGCACAAACGGATATTGAAAAAGACATTCATCTCGCCAGAGGCTCTAAAGAATACATTTTGATTACAGAATGTTCCAGAATCATTGCTTAGAGTTGAAAGATCAGTGCAAGAATCAAGTTGCTTGTGATACCAGTACTATCCCCTCAGTGCCGCCAGTGCACCTCACGCAGCGCACTGTAGGCATTCCTCAAGGTTCTTGCAGCGTCGCTTGGGCCCCTAGAAGCAGCCCCTTCCATTCCTTTTACTGTACCTCTGTTCATATTCTTTCCTCCTAACAGTTGTTTCACAGTCCAACTGTGAGGTTTTCCTCTATTGCACCTCTCAAGCCTCTTTACTCTCCATTTCCTTTTCAGCGCTGAATGACCTCATAGGTCCTAGCGCTTGACCTTTGACCTACATTTCATGTATGTCAGTATTTTGAGTAACAACAGTGCACGACTACTGCCAATCCGTTTATATCGATTAGAATGGTCCTATGCCACAATAAAATAGTCGGAATAGATATATGTAGTTTCATAGATATACATTGATCAGTATACCTTACTTCAGGTGTATTTTAGTATACCTTAAATTTTAGTATATTTTAGCATGTTTTAACATACCTTAATTTTTTCGTAAATAAGTGGGCTGTATCTTTTACCAGATAATTTATTAATTCGTCAAATATAGAAGCAAAATTTTGCATTCAATAAGTTAGCTTGCTAGAGCTTTGACTGCATATTAGTGTTAACTGGTCAGCCAAAATAAAGTTTATCTTCCATGACACAAATACAGAAAAATTAAGCTTTCAAAGTCGGTGATGGTCAATTTTTCAGAAAGTTTCCCACTCTGGGACCCTTTAGTCTTTCCAGATCTTGGCCCAGTCTTGAGGAAGCCTCTCGGGTGTTGCATGCCAACCTACATCCCTCCCAGAATATTGCCAATGGCCTAAAGTTAGAAAAATAATTAATTTCCAGCCGAAGAACTCTCAGTTGCCAGCTTACATCTGTTTGCGAAGGTTACGAGTGAATAGAGAATAATTCAACCCCTACCTACGAACTCTTGCTTTTAGAATTGGTTAGAAAATCTCTCTCTCTCTCTCTCTCTCTCTCTCTCTCT
>NC_089767.1:6754947-6759947 GCF_040412425.1 Macrobrachium rosenbergii
CACTTTTATTCTATTTTTTTTTTATCAAACGATTGAATGATTCTTAGATGTGAATTTTTTTTTTTTTGGGCTTCGTGTTATGGAAATCAGAGAAACAAATGAAGTTGCCATATTTTATAAGATTTTCTCGCATTATTAATATGTTTATCATTTTGATGAATATTTGATCTTTGATACAGATATGCCTATAATATACCAAAAAACAATATATATATTTATATACATATGAGTATATATATATATGAATATGTATGGGTATATATATATATATATATATATATATATATATATATATATATATATATATATATATATATATATATATATATATATATATATACATACATATATATATATATATATATATATATATATATATATATATATATATATATATATATATATATATATATATATATATATATATATATATATATGTATATAAAATTATTACACCTCCGAAGGCTAAGGCATTAAGCTCCGGATTGCTGTAAATGTGTTGGAAAAACTTTCATTTCCGACATTATTAAAGGTAATATTCCACGGGGATCCCAGTCAAGTACTATTTGTCAGACTACATCTGGATTAGGTAGGAGCTATTTTGCTACTAAGCTTTAGCATGAATACATCGGCTGTATACTTATGTATATATATAGATATATATATAATATATATATATATATATATATGTATATATATATATATATATATATATATATATATATATATATATATATATATATATATATATATATATATATATATATATATATATATAACCACCTTCTACACCAGAGATGCCCTTGGGGAAAGAGGAACACAACAGTCAGTCACTACCACATTCATGCCTTAAACGCTTAATCGTGGATGAGACTCTTGTACAGAAAACATCCACAACATGACCCTTTTGTACACCTAAAGAGAACGTTCATCAGCAGCTACACAATGCGTCACTCGTGTCCAGCGAAAGTATATCCCATTATAAGATACAAAAAAATATAGAGAACTTTTGGAAGCCTTCGCAGCCTCCTCTGTCAGTCTCAATGGCAGGGGAGCTTGTGTAGATTTGTAAATCTTGACAACAGTGGGATATTTCTCAGAGGAGTTTCTTATTCGTGTGATGTCTGTCTATCTATCTATCGTTCTATTTATCTATGTATAAACAAATATATATATATATATATGTTTTATATATATATATATATATATATATATATATATATATATATATATATATATATATATATATATATATATATATATATATATATATATATATATACACACACAGTTGTATGTGTATATGCTATGTATGAGATTGGAGGGTGTCTAAACACGCATCGAAATTATATTCTTCTGCTTACATATCGGTAAAATATTTCGTTCTATTATGTAACCTGAAAATAATTGTCTGAATTCTATTATGTTAAGGTTGCATTGCAAATTTATTTGTCTAGTATTTTTACTTTTTTCGTAAGTGGGTTTGTTTCTTAGCAATAAAGTAAACGAATCGAAATCAAAAGTTTGATTCAGTATTTTATCTCCTGAGTCTGCTTATCAATAATTTTTTTTTCTCTAACTTCAGTTATATAACCACTATGCAATTGAATGTCACCAGCCTGTAAATACCTGAGAAATTGTGTTGAACACGGGAAATGGCTTGGTTTTAGATGAATATTTCCTGCATGTACGTTTTACATAAAAGAATACCTCGATGTCGTTGTTAACTTATACAATTTCTTTTTTATGTCATTCATCATGTACATCAATCATTACTGATCTTCGATATAAGTTTAATCACATCTCCTGCAATGATCATTTCAGTTCAGACTGAAATATTCATTACAGAATAATGTTTATTAAGATTTTTTGCTAGGTACCACAGTGTCATCTGGTCATTATCCATGCCATCCGTTTCATTCAATACTTTACGGTCATTGTGTGGGTTTATTTTCATATATTTAAGATATATTTCGTCTGCTGTGTTAATAATATCTCCCAGAAATTTTTGTCATTTTCCTGGTTTCCTTTAATGAAACCAAAACCACCTTTTGAAATTAAAATTTTTTTTACTTAGTATTGAATTCCGTTTACTAGAAAATCAGAAGAGCAGAGAGAGAGAGAGAGAGAGAGAGAGAGAGAGAGAGAGAGAGAGAGAGAGAGAGAGTGTGTTTGCTCTGAAACAAACAGAAGATGCAAGTTTCTATTTTTGAGGGGAACCAATCCCATAATGACTAAGGGCACCCAAGGGGGATCTCGTGAAAAGAATGGGGTGAAATATCCCATCCTGTTTAAAGTCTAGAGGGTGCAAGTGGAAAGGAAAGACGTGAATGAAACCACTGGCGGTGACGCCAAAGGTTGAACACAATCACAATTGAAGTGAGGACCCTATTTTTCACAATACGTCAAGCCTCTGACAGAACGGGTTTTGTCATTTCTTTTGGGGGCAGCTAATAACTGATCTCTACGCGTAGGGCATTGTACGAGCTTTAATCACTGAAATCTCCCAGTACCCAGCGTCTTTCAAGCAAGAACGAAGGGATAACACTGGTTACGGAATTTCTTTGCTCCTCAGGTCCCGTAGGGGGAAAGTGTCGTCAGTGCACCTTTAGGCATTACTGAAGGTTCCTTGCAGCATCCCTTCGGCCCCTAGCTGTAACCCCTTTCATTCCTTATACTGTGCCTCCGTTCATATTCTCTCTATTCCATCTTACTTTCCACCCTCTCCTAACAATTGTTTCATAGTGCAGTTGCGAGGTTTTCCTCTTGTTACACCTCCAAACCTGTCTACTCTCAATTTCCTTTCCAGCTCTGAATGACCTCATAGGTCCCAGTGCTTGGCCTTGGCCTCAGTTCTGCATTCCATTCCATATTCCATTCCTCCATCCTGATGTGAACCCAGATCCCCCAAGGAATGTTCACAAACCTGTGAAAGTTTAAACACGTTCAGTTTAAAGGAAATCTTGTTTACTGAAAAGAATGCATTGGAAAGCATGAGAAGAATGAAGTTGTTGTTGAAGGAAATATCTTTGCCACACCACCATTCATAGTAAGACATGTTATAGTGAGGATTATTGTGGCGTAAGGGGATTTCAGCAAGTGTATGAATGAATGAGTGCAGAATTTAGGTAAAGATATAACAGAAATGTTCTGAGTATATTTTTACTCTTAGACCCTTTGTGTCATGTAGGAATGATGATGATGGTGATGAAGGTGAAAAAATATATATAGGTAGTGGCTTTAAACTTTGTAGTGGTAGTAGTTTTCTTAATGTGTAATGTAAGTTATTAATTTTAATAGCAGTTGGAGTACTGGTGGTCAGACACGTAAGAAATAGATCTTAATAACCACAAAAGTAGTGAGAGCAGTTGTCACAAGACAAAGCTGAAATTTGTTGACATCAGTAATGAAAACACTTTTGGCAAACGAGCTTTTACCAGAGTTATTTGAAATACCATTTTCAACGCTTATCACTGCGTTCCATTCTGTTGCCCTGTTTCATTCTTGCAGAGTATAGAATGTTATACGATAATGTTGACATTACGAGATATACATATTTTAGGAGGAGCATAAATGGCATGGGATGTGCAGGTTGAAAGTTCGGGTGTATATATTAGGGAGAATTAATTTCATATGTAGTGGTCAGATATATAATATTTCATCATAATAAAGAAACTCGTCACTAATATATTCGTAGATGCAATAGGAGTTAAATCTTTGCAGTCACCTTCCTCAGGTAGGAATTAGTGGAGATCAGTAGTTTGACAGTTCCTGTAGAAAACAGTGACTGGAAGGGTTAAATAGAAAGTGGTTCCAGGGTTTGTTTTTCATTGTACGCATTATTTTTGTTAATACTGCAGTTGTCCATTATTAGTAAATTAGTTTAAGCATTTGTCGTCAAACAGAAGTCGATTAGGATGATGATAAGATGCTCAAGATGCATTACTGTGGGATAATCTTAAAAAAAATAATAATCTTTATACTCCTTGAAAGAAGATTGACTTTCCTAGCAATGAAATCTCTCTCTCTCTCTCTCTCTCTCTCTCTCTCTCTCTCTCTCAGTTGGCAACTAAATGTAAGGACCCCGTTCATTAAGTTTCTACACAGACGGTCATATTGTTTTGACAGTTGAACATGAATTTTCCTTTTCTAATTTGCCTTTCCGAATTGAAACTGGTTTTCCGAGTTACCAAATAACGAAAGATTTAGTACTTATTATGTTTGACTATATATATTATATATATATATATATATATATATATATATATATATATATATATATATATATATATATATATATATATATATATATATATATATATATATATTAATGTTACTATGCTTATATATAGTGTGATGTTTGTGTGTATGGAGAGAGAGAGAGATTTGTCAGTAATCCACACGAGATTTCTTTATACGTAGAGATATATATACTGTATATATATATATATATATATATATATATATATATATATATATATATATATATATATATATATATATATATATATATATATATATATATATAGAGAGAGAGAGAGAGAGAGAGAGAGAGAGAGAGAGAGAGAGAGAGAGAGAGAGAGAGAGAGAGAGAGAGATGTGTATAGGTATATAGATATATACATATATATATATTATATATGTAATATATGTATATATAATATATATATATATATATATATATATATATATATATATATATATATATATATATATATATATATATATATATATGGCCAGGACCTCCATACTCACTTTTATAGGGTACAGTCCACTCAAGTAGGTGTAATGGAATCTTGGTGCAGTGCAGAGCTCATATTTTGTAGGCCCACGAACTTCCACTGGTTTACCTCCTAATAGTATACCCAGCTGTGAGTTGTCACCATACAGTTTGGGCTAATGAGGAAGGCATGACAGTAGCAACCTCATCTCTAGAGAAATAGGTTGGCTGAAACTTTCTGGTGCCATCCCACCAAAAAGGGAAAAGATACAAAGTATGA
>NC_089767.1:6764947-6779947 GCF_040412425.1 Macrobrachium rosenbergii
TCGGCAATAGATTGTTACTGTGATATATTCTTCTTTGCATTGTCAACGATGTGAAACTGTTCCCCTAACATACATCAACGCAAAGGCTTTACTTTCAAGAATGCTAGACTATTAAAACTTACAAAATAGGATGGCTGTCAAAACCTTGAGTCAAATTGTACAAGTCATTAAAGAAATGTTTGAAAATGATTTTCCTCCTCACGTGAGTTGGAGGAGCATTGAAAGGTACCTCATTTACATAATGAACGTCAGTCTGTTTGTTTCTTGTTGGAGCAAATTCTTGAGAGATTACACTGCAATAATTAAATGAGTGATGTGAATTGCTTTAAGATTATTTACTAATTGACTGATCATATACTAATCCATCATTAAACAAGTAGGTTTTTATTTTCAGTATAAATGTAAAATTTTTGGTGGATTTGTATTGGATGTAATTATGAATATCTTTCAGACAATATCACATTACGTTGAACTTCAGTTCAAATCAAAAAGACTTTTGACATGACGCTTAATATATTCGGTTTGTGGACTCTTCCGTCACAGGATAATAAAATAAAAAAACATACTTATACATTTGAAATATCTTTGCATGAAACAAGAAGCCAAGAAAACAGCTCGGGCTCCAAGGGGGAGCGAACATGAATATTTCCCGAAATGGAAGGGAAGAAAATAGTGACGAAAGTCCGTGTGTTTTGCCATCGTCTGCGGAAACATTTGGCCAATAACATATTGCTTTTCTGGCGGAAAGCACCTAGATTTCCTAAGGTCTTTCTTTTTCGAGAATTCTTCCTTGGTTTTCAGTGACGTTGCGATGTGGAACACCTGACGTTTGCATTTTTTGATGCAGGATTTTGTTTTAAGATTCTGCCAGGTTAACACAACACTATATATATATATATATATATATTATATATATATATATATATATATATATATATATAAATTATATAAACTCTTGAACGCGATTTGTATATCTCGCATTAGCGCAAGGAAATTTAAGGACCAGGTGTAAATCTCGACCGGTTTCGGCTTTATTTCTAAGCCATTGTCTAGGGACATATGTCTAAAACTGGTCAGTATTTACATCAATGTTTAATTTCGCTTGTGGTTACATATACATTATATATATAATATGTATATATATATTTATGTATGTATATATATATATACACATATATATAGTTGGATTAGTCCACAGCATTTCAAGTTCGTTCGTCAGTCAGTCAACAATTCTTTTGTTTCTACTTTGATCTTTGTGTCACAAGATGAAGATAACAAGTTTAGTAAAGCTGGCCGTTACTCCTTCCCTCACAAGTATCAGTTGGTGAAACCTTGACCGTAGCGTCGCTTTTTCATCTCTTCTCGCATAAAGAAATTGTAAGTTTCATTAATTACCTTCTCCTATCCAGGCCAGTTGAAAATTCTTGCTATTTCTGTTGGTGGGACGGAGTTTCAGCTGTAAATGTTTACATTTGTCTATGGTATTATTTATATGTATATATATATATATATATATATATATATATATATATATATATATATATATATATATATATATATGACTATTTATCACATCACCGTGATTCATATACAATCAGAAAGCTACAAACGTCCTTTAATATCAATTCACTCTACCTCAGGAAGTAATATATTTTCATATATGTTGCCGAAGGGGAATTTTAGTTGATAATAAGTCCACCGTCCCGTGGGGTCGAACCAGCGACGGACGAGGAATCAGGACTACAGTGACACACTAACCAGTCGGCCACTGTAGTCCTGATTCCTCGTCCGTCGCTGGTTCGACCTCACGGGACGGTGGACTTATTATCAACTAAAAATTCCTTCGGTAACATATATGAAAATATATTACTTCTGAGGTAGAGTAATTGATATTAAAGGACGTTTGTAGCTTTCTGATTATATATATATATATATATATATATATATATATATATATATATATATATATATATATATATATATATATATATATATATATATATATATATATATCGTAATCGTCGTAAAGAAAGAGAAATGAGGAGGACTGTTGGAAGACTGGAACGCTGCAATCAGCTGATTTTTCGAAAGATTTCTAGAATTGGTCGAGACGTTCGGAAAAGGATTCTTGTCACTCTCTCTGTCTGTTTGTGAGACTTTCTATTTCCTCTCTCGATTTTCCGGGCCACTCTCAAGTGTGTCGAAATAACCCCCAATTTAGCCGTCGCTGGCTTGAAAGAAGAATGGGAATCTTCCGATGGATTAAGAACTGAGTGAAGAATGATGTTTTGGATATAAATGGTTGCTGTCAGTCATGCCTATTTTTTCCTTTATTTTTTTTTTCTCAGAGCTCACCCCCTGCTAGTTGAAACACCTGAATGATTAATACTGCAAATTGGTATGTTGATTATCCACCCTCTAATCATCAAACATACCAAATTGCAGCCCTCCAGCCCCATTAGTTTTTATTTTATTTAAGGTTAAAAAGAGCCATAATCGTACTTCTGGCTGCGCTATTGGTTTCAACAGCACATGCCACCAACGGGCCGTGGCTGAAATTTTCGTGGGCGGTGGCTAAATGTTTCATGGGCCGTGGCTGAAAGTTTCATACAGCATTATACGCTGTACAGAAAACTCGATTGCGTCGAAGAAACTTCGTTGTATTTATTACTCTTTTTTTAGTCTTCATTACGTTATGAAAGAGATATACCTAAAGTAAATAATGTGAATCTAATTAAAATAGCATTTAGTGCTTGTGAAAAATAATATGCTATAAACAAATTGAAAAATTCGATCATAATTATGCATAATATTGAAATGCCCTGAGTACTTGTTCACACACACTATTACTCAGAAGACGAATTCGGGGAGCTGATCAAATATTTACCAACAAGCTTCGTGGTAGTTTGTCAAACTTATCATTTTCTGGCAAAGCTGTAAGTGATAAACTACATCTCCATTTCAGCCGTGTGTATTCTGCGTCGACTGAAGGTTCCTTGCGTGAGTTTGTGAATGCTGCAGAGGAATGTATAACTTTCAGGAATTTCACTTTTCTGTAAAAAATTGCGAAAGCTTTCTTTCTGATAGCTTTTGCCTTTAAAGGAATCGAGCTGATTCATCGAAACTTTTTTATTGTGATACGAAGCACCGTTTCTTTTGATTGTGATACGAAGCACTGTTTCTCTTGATTGTGATACACTATTTCTTTTGATTGTGATACGAAGCACTGTTTTTGATTCCGATACGAAGCACTGTTTCTTTTGATTGTGATACGAAGCATTGTTTCTCTTGGTTGTGATACACTATTTCTTTTGATTGTGATACGAAGCACTGTTTCACTTGATTGTGATACGAAGCACTGTTTCTCTTGATTGTGATACGAAGCACTGTTTGTTTTGATTGTGATACGAAGCACGGTTTCTCTTGATTGTGGTACGGAGCACTGTGTGTGTGTGTGTGTGTGTGTGTGTGTGTGTGAGAGAGAGAGAGAGAGAGAGAGAGAGAGAGAGAGAATTTTATATATTACGTAAGAAAGATAAATATGCAACGATTTCTGACAGCAAAAACGCACACACAGGGAGAGAGAGAGAGAGAGAGAGAGAGAGAGAGAGAGAGAGAGAGAGAGAGAGAGAGAGAGAGAGAGAATAATATTGTTGCAGCACTTTCGGACATAGCATTACGGCAGCAAAAAAAAACCTCGAATAGCCAAACGGCGAGAAAATAAGATAAAAAGCGAGAACTCCCAAAAGCCGTGACCAGACTGCTTTAGGATACATGATTGATATTGCATTCCGCGATGGAAGTCAAGAGGCCAATACTGTGATTCATGGTCCACTTACGAGGTTCTCCAAGGTTTTGCTGGGAACCAACTCCGTTTTTGAACTTGGGCTACGAAACAGGGGAGCCTTGATGATGTCAAAGGTTGACCTTAGGAATTGGTGGTTTATATTTCATGGTAAGGTGGTGAGGTTCAATGGCATTTTTATGCATGGAGATTTTTTAGGGTTTTGTTTATATATACTGGGAAAGTTTTGTGCGTATTAATGTCACTCTTCTCCTAAATTCCCGAGCCTAGCCTGTTGCCTATTGGTTCATTCATGCAACTTTGGAAAACGAATTGTTCACAGTTTAGGCTATTGATTACAGTTTATTGCAGTAAGGTTAATATCAATGTCAAATCTTATTTTAAGGTTAAAATTCCAATAAAAAGCTGACTACGACTACAGCCTTTGAACTGTTCAAGTTACACACTTAAACAGGTGTGTAACAAATTGGCACAATCTTTTTTAATGGTGCAGATTTGCAGTGCTCAATCTATCAAGACCGAGGTCATATTGAAAAGAGTAATTGATGTCAGCTAATAATGGGACCTTCTGTTTAGCAAGTAAAGATTCTCATACCAAAGTGAAGAAATGAAAAGTGTATAGTTATGTAAAACATTTAGCTTTAGTGCTGTTGAATGTGGCATTATTAATTAACTTACCGCATATGTTAAATAACTTACCGCATGTTTTATTTCCATTAATTATCTTTTTTGTCAGTTTATCATTCAACTTTTTTTTCCGCCTCATCATTCAACAAGTGAAAAGCGCGCCGAAGTTTCTTCGGCGCAGTCAAGTTTTCTGTACAGCGTATAATGCTGTATAAAACTCTTAGCCAAGGCCCATGAAACTTTCAGCCACGGCCCCGGTGATGGCCTGTGATCTTGACACCTAAATCGATGCCAGACGCACGATCATGGCTAAATTTAACCTTAAATAAAATAAGAACTGCTGAGGCCAGAGGGCTGCAATTTGGTACGTTTGATGATTGGAGGGTGGGTGATCAACATACCAATTTGCAGCCCTCTAGCCCCAGTAGTTTTTAAGATCTGAGGGCGGACAGAAAAAGTGCGGACGGACATACAAATAGCCATCTCAATAGTTTTCTTTTACAGAAGACTAAAACAGACTTGGAATGACTTCTCTTACCTACCTTTCATATCTGATATAAATCCTCTTTGGAGGAATTCCAGTAATCTGACCTTGACTCCGACTGGAAAAAATTCTGTTAAGATGAATTAGTAGTTTTCTTCCTTAGTGAAAAGTCCAATCCTCTCTCTCTCTCTCTCTCTCTCTCTCTCTCTCTCTCTCTCTCTCTCTCTCTCTCTCTCTCTCTCTCTGGAGACGGACCTCGTCGGTCTCAGAAATTACTGTCATTGCCAAAAGACCGAATATAGTTTTTTTTTTTTACACCAGTGATTTCATTGCTCACGCACTTCCAATACTGGCTACCCCTGATCCAGTTTCCTCTTGAGAAATATCTTCTCCCAAGGCCCGTGAAATTGGCATTACTGGAACGTATGCATCAGTAACTTATTTCCCCTATATTTTGAAATTAATTATTAGATACTGAGACGATGTATCATAAAAGGGAAAAGAGTATTTCCAAAATATTCAATCGGTAATATTTATTTTTTTGCATTCGGTATTTTATCATTTTATTTACCTGTTCATTATAATGATTCAAACTGATTCACCATTGCACCTTTATTTTTTTTTTTTTTTTTACTGTCTCGTGATGATGTAGGGAGAATTCGGTTCTTTTCGTAATGCATTTATTGTTCATTTGTCCGTGATTGCATTGGACTTTTCTTCATAAAATGTCAAAATGTAATGTCTGAGTGGTTGTGGCTGGAATCAAGGCTTTTAGGATTTCTGTTAAAGGGTAAAAAAAGTTAATAAAGAAATCGATTTCGGTTATAAATGACTAAGTAAAAAATCGAGTTTTCTGTACAGCCGCTACTGAGCATAATCAAGGCCACCGAAAATAGATCAATCTTCTGTGGTCTCGGTATAATGCTCTATGAGCCGCGGCCCTTCAAACTTTAACCACTGCACGGTGGTGGCCTGTCCTATATCCTTGCCAGGAGCACGATTATGGCTAATTTTAATCTTAAATAAAATAAAAACTACTGAGGCTAGAGGGCTGCAATTTGATATGTTTGATGATTGAAGGATGAATGATCAACATACCAATTTGCAGCCCTCTAGCCTGGGTAGTTTTGAAGATCTGAGGGCGGACAGAAAAAGTGCGGACATAATAAAGTGCGGACGGACAGACAAAGCCGGCGCAATATTTTTCTTTACAGAAAACTAAAAAAGGAAACATTTTTTGATAGACGCAGGATTAAAGACAGTAAAAAAAAATAAGGGTACAATGGTGAATCAGTTTGAATTATTATAATGGACAGGTAAATAGAATGATAAAATATAGAATACAAAAAATAGATATTACCTATTGAATATTGTTCAAAATACCCAAGCAGGGGGCCTCTCTCCTTTTATAACACATCATTTCAGTATCTAATAATTAATGTCAAAATTGGTTATATGTGGACAAAATCATTTTTCCCTTCATTTCTGCGATAGCATTGATAACACATATCTATCCTGGGTACATAAATTTGACCGTATGGGTAAATATGTGTGAATATTCATTCACATCAATATTTTTTTTTACGTAGACTGTCGCCCAAATCAAATTTGAACAATATGAAGTTTATGAAATGCGAACACATGATTTCCATTTGTCATTAATACTTTTTTTTTTAGTTATTATGTATAGCATATATGCACAGCAGTATTCATCTCCATCTATTGTTATGTGCTATCGATCGAAGTTCCTTTATGTTCGTTTTTGGTAGCTACTGAAACGCAAGAATGTCATATATTTCCTTCTGTTGACTCACATTGTTTACAAATGGTTCCAACACTTTTATGATACCTGTGTATTGAATATTCAAGTTGTTGACACTGAAAGATTGTATACGAGGAAAGACTTCTTGGACTGATTAATTTTGGTGGCAGTTTTGAATTTGTGGCCTTTGTGCCGTTTCCTTTTTTGTGAAAATCGTCTCTAATATTTAAGGGAGAGAGAGAGAGAGAGAGAGAGAGAGAGAGAGAGAGAGAGAGAGAGAGAGAGAGAGAGAGAGAGAGAGAATTTGATATATTACGTAAGAAAGGCATGTATGCTAAGATTTCTTATAACAAAGAACAAGAGAGAGAGAGAGAGAGAGAGAGAGAGAGAGAGAGAGAGTGAGTTTGATGTGTTGCGTAAGAAAGACACGTAGTATGCAACGATATCAGACAATAAAGAGAGAGAGAGAGGGAGAGAGAAAGAGAGAGAGAGAGAGAGAGAGAGTTTTATACATTACGTAAGAAAGACAAGTATGCAAAGATATCTTAACAACAAAGAGAGAGAGAGAGAGAGAGAGAGAGAGAGAGAGAGAGAGACAGACAGACAGACAGACAGGCAGACAGACAGACAGACAGAGAGAGAGTTTAATACATTACGTAAGAAAGACAAACATACAAAGACTTCTGGCGAAAAATAACTGCATAACGTGATAAGCCTTCGTTACCAGAAGGGATCGATTGAATTCCTTGGCGGAGACCAAGAATGACATTACCGTGAATTACGGAGCGCAAATAATAAAAAAAATGATAGTTTTTTGACTAACCAGGTGATAAACAGAGATGAATTTAAACTTGACTTCATAAACATTCGTATTTGAAATATGAGTTATATTGGTTTTGGAAGAAAATTTTTTTTTTCGAATTATAAGGCAGCCAATCTCTGATATATTTTACAGAGAGTCGAATTTGTCGTTTTATCACGCGGTGCCTTTTCGAGGGAACTGTTCATTGACATAATTTCTTCACAGGTATAAAGTGAAAGCCGTATAATGGAAAATATTATATCTCTTCACGGGATTTAGACCTGATAGGTTTCAAGTTCCTGTTTTAATTGCACGAGCCTTGAAAACCTTTCAATTGCAGAGGTCAGTGTGAAAGCAAGTGTGAACAACAGAAAACAAGTAAAATATGCGCCGAAGTTTCCTCGGCGCAATCGAGTTTTTGTACAGCCGCTACAGCGTATAATCAAGGCCACCGAAAATAGATCTATCTTTCGGTGGTCTCGGTATAATGCTGTATGAGCCGCGGCCAACGAAACATTAACCACGGCCCGGTGGTGGCCTGTCCTATATCGTTTTTCAGAAGCACGATCATGGCTAACTCTAACCTTAAATAAAATAAAAACTACTGAGGGTAGAGGGCTGCAATTTGGTATGTTTGATGATTGGAGGGCGGATGATCCACATACCAATTTGCAGCCCTCTAGCCTCAGTAGTTTTTAAGATCAGGGGGCGGACAGAAAAATGCAGACGAACTGACAAATGGCCATCTCAATAGTTTTCTTTTACAGAAAACTAAAGTCGTACAGATATAACAGAAACTCTCGAATTTCTTAGCAGATTGATGTACTTGCCTTCTTGGGCCTATCTCTGAGGTCAGTTTCGTCCTGCATAATCAAGGTAATGGTTGCAAGAATTTCTTTTTTTTTTGTGTAAGAGTTTTTTGCTGGATGTATTCTTCTTAATAGAAATAGATAATGTCTTCGATTATTTACGATATAACGTCGGGTCTTCCCATTACACGAATTAACCAAGTTCAGTTTCCTCCTTTGAGTTGCTATTTGTTGTTGTTTTTTTTAGTGAAATTGTTCATTCCCTTAAAAGTGTGTTGTCTCGGAATAATAATAATAATAATAATAATAATAATAATAATAATAATAATAGGAATTTCCCATGGTTATTAGAACAGGTAATGTACTGAAAATATAATTTTAAAGGATCAGCTCGAAAATTTAAAACCTTTTGTAAATTTCGATAATACTGTTTTTTAAGTCAAAATAAATAAGAGATGGGTTAACCAAGTCACCGAATCAAGAACTCTTAAGGGTTTTGGTGGGAAATAGCGATTTCTGGCACTTTATAGCTCCTGATGCCTCTTCCACATCAACATTTCCAAAATTAGTCATTTGCATATTCAAAGGGTATCATGATTCGAGTATTTGTAAAGGAATCGCGCTCTCTCTCTCTCTCTCTCTCTCTCTCTCTCTCTCTCTCTCTCTCTCTCTCTCTCTCTCTATATATATATATATATATATATATATATATAAATATAAAAATTAATTTCTCTCTCTCTCTCTCTCTCTCTCTCTCTCTCTCTCTCTCTATATATATATATATATATATATACACATATATACACACATATATATGTAATTCTATATATATATGTATATATATCATATATATGTATAAAATAACACTATATATATATACATATATTTAGATATTTATATATATGATATATATATATATATATTTATATATATATATTAAATATATGTATGTTTTTTATTTATTTAAATCATGAGCTAACCCTCGGAGACCGATTAAGCAAAAGAGTTCAGCACAAAAAGGCAAAGAATTCGACTGAGTACTTTTCAAAAGCTTTTGCTACATGGCACACGTTTAAAGGAATCAGAAAAACGGAAGTCATCTACAGCTTAACAAAAAAAAAACCGTAGTTTTCTATTTGTTTATTTATTTTATTTATTTACTTATTTTTTTGCTTATCCCCCTACTGGTTTTCGGAAAGTGTATGTTGGAAAGTCGAGAGGAAAAAGATGAAACCAATCAAATACTGGAGAGCAAGAAACTCATGAGATATTTTCGATGTTTTCCTGGAGTTTTCAGGGTCCAAATATACGTGTTTGTGTACAAGCTAGTTTTAGTTATGGAGCTGTGAACTGGCAAGCAGAATTTTATGCTTTCTGAGGATATTTTCACAGAGTAAAATGTTAATTTTTAGTTTTCTGAAGAGAAAACTATTGCACCGGCTCTGTCTGTCCGACCGCATTTTATTCTGTCCGCAATGTCTGTCCGCACATTTTTCTGCCCCCCCCCCCTCTAAGATCTTAAAGACTACTGAGGCTAGAGGGCTGTAAATTGGTATGTTGATCATCCACCTTCCAATCATCAAACATACCAAATTGCAGTCCTCTGGCCTCAGTAGTTTTTATTTTATTCAAGGTTAAAGTTAGCCATAACCGTGCATCTGACAACGATATAGGACAGGCCACCACCGGACCGCGGTTCAAGTTTCTTGGGCCGCGGCTCATACTGCATTATACCAAGGCCACCGAAAGATAGATCTGTTTTCGGTGGCCTTGATTATACGATGTACAAAAAACGGGAGAGCACTTTGAAGAGGAGAGATGACTGATAAGCACAGCGTTAATTGACAGTAATTAAGCGTAATTACAAAACATTCTCATCATGAGAAAATATTCCACGAAATCACATACTTTTCATGGTAGCAGTTAAGTATGAGTCTCAGTGGAGACTTGATTATAGTCGGTGAAGATGATGTGCTAATGTAAAAAAAAAAAAAAAGTAAATATTTACGATCTTATTAAGTCCAAATGGCCTCTGATTACTCCATTAAAGGTACTTCGTTTTGATCAGAAAATCGTCTTATGTTATTACAGTCTACGTCATTTTCAGAAGCATCCAAGAGAAATTTGGTGTCTCAGTATATTAGCAGTTTGTTTCTACATTCAGTTATTATTTTTGTGTGATGGAAAATTGTGTGGATTTTGTTGAATAAAGCGTCTCATACTTTGGTTTATTTATTTATTTTTTTTTTTTCCAAGCTAAGAAGCTTAGTGGTACGTTCAAAGATGGACGTAGTTCTTTCTTAATCAGAGTTTCGAGAAAGTTTAATTATTGTACATATTTATTTCCCGACGTTTCGTAATTCTCACATTATAATTACATCTTCAAGGGCTCTTCCACCAGAGTAAAAGAAACATAAAATTTTTTTTCGTAATTCTCATATTATAATTACATCTCCAAGGGCTCTAAAATGGATAAAAACAACACAGAATTAACATAAAACTCAGACTGAAAATTTTTTACACTTAAAATTATACATTTAAAACAAGATATATTAAAAATACAAACTATTGGACCAACCTTCCACCAGAGTAAAAGAAACCTAAATGGAAGGAAACTAATAAATAAAAAAAGAGGAAAAGACACCTTAAGGTAAGAAAAGGGGCGTGGCTGTTGACTGCGTGTTTAATGGGGGAACCAGTCGTTTGATCAACAAGGACTCTAAAATTGGTGATTCCTGAGTGTTGGGTGTTTGTCCGATGATTTTAAAGTCTTTATTTTCGATGTATGTTTTGCAACTTTTAGCATGAGTTCTTATGTTTCTTTGACTCTGGTGGAAGAGTCCTTGAAGATGTAATTGTCATATGAGAATTACGAAACGTCGGGAAATAAATATGAACAAGAAGAGCAATTCTTAATTGTCCATCAGCATACGTGTTGTGTATATGTATATATATATACATACAAACATATATATGAATATATATATATATATATATATCAATATATATATATATATCTAGATATTTATCTGTATATATGTATATATATACATACACATACACATACAGTATATATACATACACACACACACACATATATATATATATATATATATATATATATATATATATATATATATATATATATATATTAATAAATCAAAACTGAAATAGTGTCAGAACTTCACATTAAATTGTTTTCGTCGAGTAGTGCCGCCAGTGCGCCTTACAGGGCGCACTGTAGGCATTACTTTCAACAGTTTCTTGATCCTTCATTTGATCATCATACAAAACAAGTACGAAATGCGCCGAAGTTTCTTCGGCGCAATCGAGTTTTCTGTACAGCGTATAATCAAGGCCACCGAAAACAGATCTATCTTTCGGTGGTCTCGGTACAATGCCGTATGAGCCGTGGCCCATGAATCTTTAACCACGGGCCGGTGGTGGCCTGGCTTATATCATTGCCAGATGCACGATTATGGCTAACTTTAACCTTAAATAAAATAATGACTACTGAGGCTAGAGGTCTGCAGTTTCGTATATTTGATGACTGGAGGATGGATAATCAACATACCATTTTGCAGCCCTCTAGCCTCAGTAGTCTTTAAGACATGAGGGCGGACAGAAAAAACTGCGGACGGGCAGACAGGTTTACTCGTTGCGCGGAACGAAAATCGGTGACGTATTTGCAAAGGTGCGAGTTTGATTTTGCTCGGTGTTTATTGACAAGCGTCACATTACTTGCTTGCAACGTGGGACCTATTTTATTTGGTTATTGACTTATCGCTACTCGCCTTGCAATACGCGTCCACTTTTGCAGGTTCGTTTTACATGGATTGACGCTTGAGTGGCGTTTTCCATAAACTGGGATTTGTGTGGCAATGACAGGTGGTTGGCGATGTCGAATATTTTGGGATTTTACGCTGAGAGGCATCCAGAATTGCCCGAGGGTTTCAATGGTTATATGGACTGATTTATGTCGGAATGTGCTAGGCTTGATATTTTATATTATTTTTTATATATTATGTATATAAATGTAAATACAGTATGTATATACATATGTATATGTATGTATATATATATATATATATATATATATATATATATATATATATATATATATATATATATAATTATATATATATATATATATATATATATATATATATATATATATATATATATATAATATATATATATATATAAATTTCTGACTCACATTTCTGTTCCACTTGTAATTGTGTGTTGATATTTCTATATAAATATGATATATAATATATATATATATATATATATATATATATATATATAATATATAATATAATTATATTCACACGTTTGAGTATGTTTATAATATTATAAACAACGTGAGAAGTCTATGATTCTGCTGTGACATTTATAGGCCTTTTTTCAGAACCAGTTTCAGAGAAAACATTGAATTTGGCAATTACTGAAATTCAGTCTGCTTATTTCGCTTCATGATCTGAACATATTTTTACTATTCGTCCTTTTTTCCTAGTTTTTCTTGTTTCCCAATTACTCTTCATTAAATATTCAAAAGGAAATGACCTACCCTTTTTTATCATAAATTTTATCCTATTCACAGTATATGATAATATTTGCGCTTAAATATTTCAAAAAGCGATTTTTATTTCTTGATAATAAGCGATTAGGGAATTTTATTTTCGATATTTCATCTTTTTTTTTTTCTGCTAATGGGGAAGAGGGAGAGGCAGAGAGTCAGACAAATTGAGAGAGAGAGAGAGAGAGAGAGAGAGAGAGAGAGAGAGAGAGAGAGAGAGAGAGAGAGAGAGAGAGAGCAGAATTAGTTCCCTCTTTTGAGAATTACAATCTTAATCATGGGTACATAATAGTCTTAGCCAGTAACCTTTTCAATTCCAGAAATTTTTAATTGTTTATCATCATAAAAAATGTAGACTAGTTCCTTTCACCCTCCAGGAATGTAAGAAAGGAAAAAGTGTAATGACCCTGTCCCTTTTTGAGTTAATAAAAAAAAATAATTATAATGTAAACACTCGGATTAAGTGCCTCTTAAAACGTATTGTGAAGAATATATGAAGTACGCCAACTGAACAGCTTAATCTCCCTTTCCTTAAGCCGTCCATTTCAAAGGCGATTTGTTCTTTTACCTGTTCTCTTGAAAAAAAAAAAAATAGTTTTCCTCCTGCCAGTTGTTGCAGCTTGCAAATCTGAATTCTGAAAACTGGTGGGTGAAACTGTAGACTTTTTGCGACGGCTGGATATATGGAAACTGGGTTTTTGCTTGATACGTTGTATATGCATTGGATCAGACTTCCTTCCAAAACCGTATTTGTCGAATGTTGTTGTCCAAGATTATTTCGTTTTGACTATTTTGCTATTTGAATTTTATCTTTGCGAAACTCCCACCAGTTTAGGTTCGAGTCGATGACTTAAAGTTGGGCATTAAAAATTCATGAGGAATCTCTATCATAATTTTTGGTATTCACTTTTTGGCCCAACGTCCTGTGGTCTTAATTTCCCAAAATTGGACATACGCCTCTCTCTCTCTCTCTCTCTCTCTCTCTCTC
Source organism: Macrobrachium rosenbergii (assembly GCF_040412425.1). NCBI lineage: Eukaryota > Metazoa > Arthropoda > Malacostraca > Decapoda > Palaemonidae > Macrobrachium > Macrobrachium rosenbergii. The sequence goes on from NC_089767.1 coordinate 6,778,807, forward strand.
TCTCTCTCTCTCTCTCTCTCTCTCTCTCTCTATATATATATATATATATATATATATATATATATATATATATATATACAGTATAATTATATATATATATGTATGTATGTATGTATATGTGTATAATATATATATATATATATATATATATATATATATATATATATATATAATATCATTTATGATGTCAACTCAGAACAAATCAGCAAACTGAATGTTAATGACACGACTTCCTATTCAACAAGCGGTAATGATTCACTGTCATTTCCTTGATCAGCGCAAGAAATGAAAAACGATAGGTTTAGACTCGACGAGCCAGAGTTTGATTGAAACAACGACATTTTCACGGAATCGAAGTGTACGTAAAAACACACGTTAGCGATGTTTTTAAATATATAAACTTAATATTTTACTGCCTCTGGATTTTGGCGCGTCATCGGTACATTTATAATGTCAACATCTCTGTCTTCTCTTGAATTATTGGTGGGCCTCTAAAGCCGTATTAAAGATGAATATTTCAATGTTATAAAGCAATCCATTTCAGATTATAAGATTCTACATATAATTTTAGATGGTAACCACTGAAAATCAGGGTTAAATACTGAGAGGGGGTCAATAATATTAAACACAAGTGAAAACTGGCGCCGAACGCAATCGAGTTTTCTGTACAGCGTATAATCAAGGCCACCGAAAATAGGTCTATCTTTCGGTGGTCTCGGAGTAATGCTGTATGAGCCAAGGTCCATGAAACTAACCACGCCTTGGTGGTGGCCTGTCCTATATCGTTGCCAGACGCACGATTATGGCTACAGGGCTGCAATTTGGTATGTTTGATGATTGGAGGGTGGATGATCAACATAACAATTTGCAGCCCTCTAGCGTCAGTAGTTTTTAAGATCTGTGGGCGGACAGAAAAAGTGCGGACGGACAGACGGACAGAGCCGGCATAAGAGTTTTCCTTTACAGAAAACTAAAAGTGAAAGAAATAAACGAGGCGAGGAGTTAAAAAAGAACGTCGGTCAGGATAAATCGTTCTCCATAATTTTAAATGAGTAATGGTTAATGAAGAAATGGGCCTTGGAATAAAATATGCAAATGCGGAATGTAGCCCTGAGCCAGTGAGAAGAGTACTCTGAAAAAT
>NC_089767.1:6784947-6832447 GCF_040412425.1 Macrobrachium rosenbergii
TGCATGCATATATTACATGTTGCATACATAGATTACATATTGTATGCGGTGTTACACGCATATATTACATGTTGCAGATTGATATCACTTGTTGCATACATGTATTACATGTTGCATACCTATATTACAAGTTGCATATGTATATTACTTGTTCCATACGTATATTACATGTCGCATACGTATGTTACATGTTGCATACGTATATTAATTGTTGCATACATACATTACATATTGCGTACGTGTATTACATGTTACATACATATATTTACATGTTGCATAAATATATGATATGTATGAATAATTATCATGCACAGCATTTTTATTCTAAGCACTTCTCATGATGATTAGCCAACTATTAGCCATGCAATCTAAAACTGATATTTTTATCGCATATTCAGTGGCGATGAAAGCATGAGAATTATGTTGTGGATCATAATTATCTCGAAGAAGAATAATTCAAGGTGAATGTTTCCATTTGTATCAAAATATGCCCAGTGCCTTTTCTAGATATAATGATTGACAGAATGTTATTTTAATTTGAAGGTCCTCTAAGTCAAGGTTAGGTCACTGCACGTCTACGGGTTTCCTTACGAGAAATTGAAGGTAATATATGTTTTTGAATGATTTCCGTCGAAATAGAAATGAAAATAGATTGATAAATAAGGAGAGAGAGAGAGAGAGAGAGAGAGAGAGAGAGAGAGAGAGAGAGAGAGAGAGATTGCGGCTAGGCATCTTTTCAATTACTGGCTGTTTTGCTGAGAAATGGTACCGAGTTTCCTGTTTATGAATTAATTGAGAGAGATTTGATCCTTTTAGTTTTCTGAAAAGAAAGCTATTGTGCCGGCTTTGTCTGTCAATCCGCACTTTTTCTGTCCGCCCTCAGATCTTAAAAACTACTGAGGCTAGAGAGCTGCAAACTGGTATGTTGATCACCCACCCTCCAGTCATCAAACATACCAAATTGCAGCCCTCTAACCTCAGTAGTTTTTATTTTATTATTATAGGTTCAAGTTAGCCATAATCGTGCTTCTGGCAATGCAACAATACAGGCCACTACGGCTGGCAGAGAGTTCCATGGGACGCGGCTCATACAGCATTATACCGAGACCACCGAAAGATAGATCTATTTTCGGTGGCCTTGATTATGCGCTGTACAGAAAACTCGATTGAGCCGAAGAAACTTTGGCGCATTTTTCACTTATTTGCTTTAATTTTCAATTAAAGATACTTAACTTGCACCCCGTATATTTTCAGACATGTTTATGAGTACAGCTGAGTATCTGCGTGCAGCAGCGGTGGTAATATAAAATGAAATCTCAGTCGGAGGGCGAGCGAGATATTACTTTTTACGTATCCTGTTCCATTTGACTTTTAAAAAGCGGGATGGAAATCAGCCCTTGCCCATGGAAAGCAATTTATTTCCAGATGAAGTTAAGAGCCTATTAACTTAGATCGCAGGTTAAGGGCACCGTTGCCATGGGAAATATCCTCGAAATTGCTTTTGCCAGGAAGCTCTTTTCAACGGGAGATCCGACGATTCCTCGGCCTCATGAAATTTTGGAAGTTGGTTCATCTGAGTTTTGCATCCATTTGGGATTTAGAGATCTGTTGTTCGACATTAAAGGATCAGATCTGTTCTATTTAATAGCGATTTTAGAAATCTTAAGAAAAGGACTACGTTGAAAGTGAGTAATATGTTTTCACGTAAATATTTTCTAGACACCGGCCGTAAAATATTTTCTGCCCATGAACATTTAAATACATATAATTCTTTATTAAGCATGGTCCCTATAACCCTGTTCTATGTAAATCTATACAGTATATGCCATTGTTATGCATTACCTAATTTTATCCCAACTTTATATCGAATCGTGTCATTGGTGTACAGTATATTTTCGTATGTGGGGCGACATATAAAAGGTGACAGAAATCTAAAGAACACTGGAATCAGAATAAGTTCCTGAGCTTGGAATTGAAGACTTGATTTCAGAAATAACAGGAATCAGCACAAAATAAGTTTATATTGAAACCTCTAATGACTTGACAAAAAAAAAAAAAATATTAGCCCTCGGAAGCCAGAATAATTGTTGGTACTTTGCGTCTTGGCTTAGGAGATGAAAAACTAATCTAAGACGATCGTCTTAGATTAGTTTGACCGAAAGATATTTTCTTATTTTAATATTGAGAGGGTAAATTACCAGATGTTATTGACTGTTTCGTAATCATATTCCGTTCCTATTTATATAATTGTAATGAATTCTCCAATTGTTGAACATTTGTTGACTGTGAAAAGTCTTAAATTTTCATACCATGGTACGCTTAATAACCCCTCTCTCTCTCTCTCTCTCTCTCTCTCTCTCTCTCTCTCTCTCTCTCTCTCTCTCTCTCTCTCTCTCTCTCTCTCCTTACTATTTTTTCCGAGAGAAGCATCCTAAGACGCCTTTTGAGAAAGATTATTAAGACGGATTATTGAAGATCGTTAGCAACTTCTTAGCGAACGAACTTTGCAGTTTTCGCTATTTTTGGAGCAGATGCCATCGGAAGATTACATGCGCACCGAAATCCAACACAGATTACTCACAAGCTCCCGGATGCATTTTCCCGAGACGTAACCGAGAACCGGGACCTTTCCCTGGAAAAGGCGGGACGCCATATCTCGAAAACTAACCATAGGATTTTCTTGAAAATAATCTCATTATGTTTCCCACACCCAAACTACCATAATTATATAAATGTAACCTAACTTAACCTAACCTAACCTAACCTAACCTAACCTAAGGGACATGGCAAAAAAGCCGGGACTGGTGCAATACTAGCATACATCTCAGGATTTTGATTCCTGGAAGATGTTCGGGGAACCTCCTTATTTTTATTTTTCGTGTTATTTATTCATTTATTTTTGTTTTGCTCATGAACATGACCAACCGCAAAGGCTTTCCAGAAAGTATACCAGTCAGTGCAGGGGAATTCCCCTTCCCCCTACCCGCCGCCCCCCCTCCGTTAAAAAGACAAAATTTTTGCTTTCTTCAGTTTTGTTTGTCTATATTTTTTCCCCTTTATTTCCATTTTTATTTTTAGAAATTCTCATCGTCGAATATAACATTACTTCTGCAATAATGCATCAAGTAAGATTTTTTTTTTTTTTTGCATATTTGAGATTTTGAAATAATATTGGATGTACTAATTTGATTTTATATTGAACTGAATTGAATGTAGAATTTAGGCCACAGGCCAAGCACTGGGACCTATGAGGTCATTCAGCGCTGAAACGGAAATAGACAGTAAAAGGCTTGAAAGGTGTAACAGTAGTTGCACTGTGAATAAATTGTTAGGAGAGGGTGGAGAGTCAGATGGAAGAAAAAGAATATGAAAGGAGGTACAGTAAAAGGAACGAAAGGGGTTGCAGTTAGGGGCCGAAGGCACGCTGCACAGAACCTTAAGTAATGCCCACAGTGCTCCGCACGAGGAGCACTGAACGGCACAACTCCCCTACGGGGTGATTCTATATTGAGTTCGCATATATCTTGAAGACTTATTCTCTTATAATTTGACTTTGAAGAGTCATTATAAATATGATTTTAGTGTTTGGCTTTTTTTTTGTTTTTTGTAGATGTCCGACGATAATTTTAAAGGTCAGAATTCTGAAAATGACGCATGACTTCGAATAGCTAAGGAAAGATATTTGTAATTACATCGTTCCGTTACATATTTCATATATATTTCATACATGTTTATTTCGTTATTCTACGGGAGATTAAAGATTCCTCACTTTCAGTCAAGTTCCTATTTTTACGATCTGATGACAGAAGAGAGTTTGGAAATGAACCTATGAAGGGAAATTACGAATATTCATCGCGTAGATGACTTCATGACGAAAGGGGAATGGCTAGAGACTTCTAGAAGACTAAGTCTGGAATATCACATAGACATTTGGCAGCATTCAGCGTTGGTGGCAAATGTATGAACGTGTATGCGTGTATATATATTATATATATAATATATATATAAACATATATATGTATATATATGGTAATTTAAAATACATTATCAGTTTATCAATCTTCGTTATATCTATTTTTGTTCTAAACCCATGTTGTGTATACCAAGGGTTGATAAACTGACTGTGTATTTTAAATTACCATATATAAATGATCTATGTTCTAAATACGTTACAAGATAACTAATATATATATATATATATATATATATATATATATATATATATATATATATATATACATATATATACATATCTGTGTACGTGCATTGTGCATTCATTTTTACCAACCTGGAATGGATTACTAATATATACCAAATTCTTCTCACAAAAAATAAAGCCATGTCGGCCTCCTGCCATGCGAAAATCTCAAGGACTTTTATATCCCGCACGGACTTTTTATTATGCAGAAGACTGAAGCCGAATAATACCATCGTCATTTTCTTTATTACTTCCTGTTTTTCCGCCCACATCCCAGATTTATGCCTCGGAAATACAAAAAGAAGGAATGGGCTACCAAGAGAAAGTATTCTCTTACGCTTTTCGTTTCTGAGAACTGAGTCGTTTTCGTCTCATTTCCAAGATGAATTTTATGCGGTTAAATAGAACAATCCATTGAAACATATTATTGTCCTTTAGAAGTACATTATTGGCACATGAAACGTTGATAAAGCCTGTATTTGTGTGTCTACTCATCCACCCGGTCTGCTCCCATTGTGGATGTACGTGTGTGTAAACAAATACACACACCCAGTCACATACACACACTGTATATGTATACATACATATATATATATATATATATATGTATATATATCCTGTATGCATATATACACATATATACATATATGTATGTATATATATAAATATGTATATACATGTATATATATGTATATATATATACACACACACACACACACATATATATATATATATATATATATATATATATATAGAGAGAGAGAGAGAGAGAGAGAGAGAGAGAGAGAGAGAGAGAGAGAGAGAGAGAGAATGCGCTGGCAAAAACTTTGAGCGCAAAACAATAACCGAAATATCGGAACTGATTACGATGTCGACTACTCCTAGAGTTTTTCTTCGACGCGAGAAGTCGTCATTTGGGTCTCACGTCAAAGGAAAACAAATCGACACTTGAAAGACCACAGTTTCAATAAATAAAAAAAAAATAAGAATAGGAGCTACTTGGAAAATTAAATATATAGATAAAAGGGTGCTCGACTGATTTCGAAGAAACTGTTCTCTCTGTTCTGTCCGCTTTGCGTTTGCTGTCATTTGGGATTAATTTGATTTCCTGCTTGTAGAGGACGAAAGTCTTTTTCTTTCATTCGCATTGTTAGAAATATTCATTTTTCGAAAACTTGTATTAAACTAACTAAAAGCTGTCTTCTCCTCTTCGACTGTTCAAGTCAGTTCTTCCTATTTTTTTAGGTGGGTAGTGCCGTCAGTTCACCTCATGCGGTGCACTGCAGACAACACTTAAGGTTCTTTGCAGCGTCTCTTTGGCCCCTAGCTGCAACCCCTTTCATTCCTTTGACCATATCTCTGTTCATATTCTCTTTCTTCTATCTTACTTTCTACGCTTTCCTTACAATTGATTCACAGTTTTACTGTCAATTTGCTTTTCAGCTCTGAATAACCTCATAGGTCCCAGCGCTTGGCCTTTGGCGTAAATTATATGATCTGTCCTATATAAACAAGGAGTACGTAGAAAATGAAACAAAAATTTCGTGGATCCTATAATTAAAATATTTTTTACCAAAAGAATCAAGTCTGTCTGATTGGTCTACAAAAGCCTGTCAAAACTGAAAAGGTGTTTAAATCTATACATGCCTTTTGTTCTAAACGACGAAGCGGTATGCATAAACCTCTGTAATTTGTTATCTGTGAACTCTAGAACTTACCCACGAAAATGCTTGTAATGAACAGCATATATTTCGCTACTGCTAATAATTTTGTATTCACTTCTACGTACATTTTCTAGATATGTCTCTTTTTAGCAGAAGGGTGAGGCATTTCGTGTCTATTTTCAGCAGAGGGGTGAGGCATTTCATGGGTATTTTCAGCAGAGGCGTGAGGCATTTCATGTCTATTTTCAGCAGAGGGGTGAGGCATTTCATGTCTATTTTCAGCAGAGGGGTGAAGCATTTCATGTGTATTTTCAGCAGAGGGGTGAGGCATTTCATGTCTATTTTCAGCAGAGGGGTGAGGCATTTCATGTGTATTTTCAGCAGATGCAGAGGGTGATGCATTTCATGTCTGTTTTCAGCAGAGGGGTGAGGCATTTCATGTGTATTTTCAGCAGATGCAGAGGGGTGATGCATTTCATGCCAATTTTCAGCAGAGGAGTGAAGCATTTCATGTGTATTTTCAGCAGAGGGGTGAGGCATTTCATGTGTATTTTCAGCAGAGGGGTGAGGCATTTCACGTCTATTTTCAGCAGAGGGGTGAGGCATTTCATGTGTATTTTCAGCAGAGGAGTGAGGCATTTCATGTCTATTTTCAGCAGAGGGGTGAAGCATTTCATGTGTATTTTCAGCAGAGGGGTGAGGCATTTCATGTCTATTTTCAGCAGAGCGGTGAGGCATTTCATGTCTATTTTCAGCAGAGGAGTGAGGCATTTCATGTCTATTTTCAGCAGAGGGGTGAGGCATTTCATGTCTATTTTCAGCAGAGGGGTGATTCATTTCATGTGTATTTTCAGCAGATGCAGAGGGGTGATGCATTTCATGCCAATTTTCAGCAGAGGAGTGAAGCATTTCATGTGTATTTTCAGCAGAGGGGTGAGGCATTTCATGTGTATTTTCAGCAGAGGGGTGAGGCATTTCATGTGTATTTTCAGCAGAGGGGTGAAGCATTTCATGTCTACTTTCAGCAGAGGGGTGAGGCATTTCATGTCTATTTTCAGCAGAGGGATGAGGCATTTCATGCCTATTTTCAGCAGAGGAGTGAAGCATTTCATGTGTATTTTCAGCAGAGGGGTGAGGCATTTCATGTGTATTTTCAGCAGAGGGGTGAAGCATTTCAGTTTCAGCAGTTCTTAAAGATCGTGTACTCTTAACAGCTACTCTGGATCATAAAAATTTCTTTAGAAGATATTCCAGGCTCTCCAGCTATGGCAAATGTGCCAACTTTTCCTCCTCCTTTACCCTGCTCAATGCAATATCTTTTTTTTCGTTGAGTTTGACTGACTATTAAAAGTTAAAGTTAACGTCCTGCGTAAATTTTAACTCTCACGTGAAATTTCCCTTCCATTTTGAATTTTTACATACCTTTGGACTAAGAGATTCAAGTACGCAGGATACAATTGCCTATATATATATATACACATATATGTATATATACAAATATATATATACATATATATGTCTGTATGTATATATATATATATATATATATATATATATATACTTATTTATATAATATAGATTTTATATATTATAAAACACACACACACACACACACACACACACACACACACACATATATATATATATATATATATATATATATATATATATATATATATATATATATATATATATATATATATATAAATCTTGGAGGTACCCTGTCCAAAACATGATATTCATTAACAAGCTGACAATTACAAATTTTCGATGCAACAGTCATTTCTCAAGGATACTAAATCAGAAGAAACATATTTCACTTAACATAATCTTTAATAATAAAATCCAGGTAGATCTGATCTTGTTAGTCCTCACCCGGGTGACAGTAAGGGAGACATGACACACCCACCCACCCCCTGCAAACCGGTTTGTCCACCCCAGGTGGGGGCGAGGTAGATACGGGGTCGGGAGGGTAGGGGAGACATGACACATCCACCCTCCTCCTGCAAACCTGTTTGTCCTCCCCAGGCGGTGGCTAGGTAGGTAGGGGATCGGGAGGGTATGGGAGACAGCAGCGCCGAGTTCTAGCGCGCGTAGCGCGCACCAACAAGCTCGTTATTATTATGATATTTGTCATTAAGAGCGAGTGACTCATGTGATGTATTTTCCATGCATAAATTGTCTCTGAATATAAAGGGACCTATCTGTAAAAGTGGACAGGAGAGGGGCCTTAAGATGTATCGTAAAGAATAGATCCCCTCAGTAGTTCCAGTAGAGAAAGCATTTTTCCGTTCCTCTCCGAAGCGCACTTGAGTGAGAGAGCTTCTCCAATAATTCTGCTCCCAACATCATAAAGGGCCATTGAACCCTTTCATGGCATCAAAGCCAGTGTTCTAATTGATCATTAGTGGTCTCGTCTATTTTTCAAATGTCAGTTCTCTTTCGGATGTTCTCTCCTTATCTTTCAGGTTTCTTTTCTGTCACTGCGATTTCTTTCACTTTATTTTGTCATTTTCGTTTGGTACGTGGCTCTCCAAAGACTTGAAGCGCAAATTTTGTGAGATAGATTCTTCAAGGAATTAGATCATAATGTCTTATAAATTTATTCCTTTCTTCAAGGAATTAGATCATAATGTCTTTTAAATTTATTCCTCAGAAACTTTTGACGCCTCAGTTTCGAATATATATATATATATATATATATATATATATATATATATATATATATATATATCTATATATATATCTATATATTTATATATATATATATATATATATATATAATTTATATATATATATATATATATATATATATATATATATATTTATATATATATTTATATATATATATATATATATATATATATATATATATTATATATATATATATCTGTATATGTACACACTTGTATGTATGTATATATATACATATATATATATATATATATATATATATATATATATATATATATATATATGACTGTGAAATATTTCGTTAAAACAGAATTCCATCAAATATATGGAGCCCATAAAAACGCCAAAATGCAGAAAATAAATGCTATATCATTATAGACAATCTATACATGGAATATTTTGAAACCAAAATAATAAATGCAATAAATCCTAAAGACCTGCTGTGGATGAGATATGTAGATGTTATCTTGAAATTTTGGGATGATAGGTGGGGCAATTTCAATGAATTTCTTTCAAAATGAAATGCATTAGTGCCTAGCATCAAATTTAAAGTTAAATTGGAAACAGGCAACAAAATTAACTTTCTTGACGTTTTAATAATTAGAGACACGACAGAATATAAATTTACCAAATACAGAAAACCAACATTTTCACTTTCGTATATTTGCTATTTTGGCTATGATGACATTTCTCTCAATATTGGCTTAGCCAATAACTTTTTTTTAACAGCCATTACTGATTTTCTCCCAGGATTTCTTGGAAAAGGAAATTGAACTGATCCGTAAGCAGCTGTCATTTTTAAAATACCCTCACTATATTATGGAGAAAGTGATCCACAAAGCTAACATAATTTTCTACCGTCCCCCAAAACAAGACCAGAGAGACTCCCAGTAATAAATTAAAAATCCCACACCTGAACAGGATTATGACATTGACACAGGCACTGGGAAACTCTAAACCCTTTTGCTTATACCTACCCAGACATCTTAGCCAAATCCTTGATTAACGTCCAACAAAAGCCAGCTCCCAAAGACTCGGGAGTTTACGAAATCCCTCGCCTCGATTGTGAACAATCTTATATCGGTTTTACATGTAAATCACTCCCCCAGACTTTAATACAGCATAAACGTTCAGTTAGGTACGGACAACGGAGCTCGGCTATTTTTAACCACAAAAATAACCATAATCGCTGGATAAACTGAAATATATCGCGAATAATTTATAGCCGCAATTGTCGGCTCAAAAGCCAGATGGTGGAATCAGCTTTGATTAAACAAAGAAATACGATGAACCTTTCAAAAGGAATCTGGGATTCAGATATTATAGCTAAAATCTTCCTCCAACCAGTGATTCAGAAGATTAAAGAGAAATTATCAACTGGAGTGGCGTAAGAGCTGACCTATGGACCTTCTGGTAAAAATACCGCTTTTCTGTAACTCTTTCTCACCCATTACTTGCCCGAAGAGAGAGGCAGTTGGCCTTTGAAATATAACATTTATTTTCTACAGTTTGGCGTTGTTTGGGCTCCTTATATTCTATATTATATATATATAAAATATATATATATATATATATATATATATATATATATATATATATATATATATATATATATTATTTGATACGGTCGAGATTATAATATTCATACTCCAACTTACAATCGAAAAACTCAATAGAGTGAAGATCTTTTTCGGCTGCCCAGGTACAGGACTCAAATCGTATTGCTTTGGTAAAGAAGATTATTTTCTGTTTTGTTGGGTAAACCGTAAATATACTCACCGATAACTTTGAAGCTTGTATATTGATTCTGATTGTAGCATTGGGAAGTAAATCCAATACTACTTCTTATGTTTTCAATTCGTGTATTATTGCAGTGAGTTTCCAGAATTATCCGAAAATTTCATCTCGGCAACACTTATAATTTAAAATGAACGAGGCACTAAAATCGATTACACGCCCCATAGGTAAAAAAAGGCTAAGCAGAAATTAATTATATATACATATATATTGCATATATATATATATATATATATATATATATATATATATATATATATATATATATATATATATATATATATATATATATATATATATGAGTGAAAATAACTAATCGATAAAAATTCAGAGACATTCATCGGAATGGAAAGTGGAAATAGAAGTAGGTGAACCTTAGCCAAAGATTGAATATTCAGAATTCAGTCCATGGCGTCTATTCATTTTCACGTCCTGTTGCGCTGGAAACGTATTCGATAAGATCGGTACATAATGATCCTCCTTCTGGCGTAGAAATTGCTGCAGTTCGCTCATTGTATTTTTATATATATTCTCGGCATGACGATACAAACGCAGTATGTATGTTTAGTATGTATGAATTTACAGGTATGATTATATACAGGATATATTTAGTTTTTAGATATTTCTTATGTGAAACTCCTTTAAAAATTGTTTAAAGTTTCCCATTTGATTTTATTAAGGCAACCATAAATCAATCAGTAAGTCTCTGTATGTCGAGTAAATAATATATGCATACCTTTCGCAAGTTTTGTTACTATTTTTCCTCCACTCGGAGATATTTGCTCTTATAAACTCTCCGGACTGAAAATCCAGAACGCTTAATCTGGAAAAAAGGAACCCTGTCATGATGCACCAGAAATGCTTTTGAAATTTCGAATATGAAATCATGGATCATATCCTTTTATGCGCCGCGAGAATTCTCGAAACGCCTGGTTTCAAAAAAATTTAGCACGCAAAGTTTGGGTGTGTTTTCAAATTTCCTTTAGATATTGGTCCTTCAGCTCAAGTGGGATTTATTGGAGTTTCAAAAACAACGAAAGCATTTTTACCTGGAAAAATAATAATGAACAAACTGGCAGTCATTGACTTTTGGAAATGAATAATTAGCGTAAAAAAAGGATTTAAAAAAAACGTTAAGTTGAAAGAATATAGGAAAACGTAACCATAAGTATCTGTAATTACAGGATTATATATATATATATATATATATATATATATATATATATATTAAATTTTTATCACACCATGATTTATATACAATCACGAAGCTACAAATGTCGTTCAATATCCAATTCACGCTACTTCGGGAATATCCCGGATGGGGAATTATCAACGCAGGGGAATTTATAAGTGATAAATGGATCGGTACTGCCGGGTCTCGATCCCTCGACACAGTTACCTTCCAACGACTCTAGTCGACGGTCTACCCACTGAGCCATCAAGAGAAGTATAAATTAATGCCGAATCTGCTGTACTTGTTTACCCGTCGAGAGCGGGGAAATTATACTTAGCTCTCGATGGGTGAACAAGTACAGCAGATTCGGCATTAACTTACACCTCTCTTGATGGCTCAGTGGGTAGAGCGTCGACTGGAGTATATTTCATATGAAGTATAGTACAGTATTCTTCTCTTTGTCTAGAGTCAAGGCGGTCACTCACGGCCATAAAGACATTACGTACCGTCCCAAAGCCTCCGACAAAGGTACGTTCATTCTGCTCACCCCGAGGGGGTTGGGTGAACGTGGACTGTCGTTGTTACACTCAGAAAAACTGGTTTGCTAATATAATAAAATAATAAAATACTTTCTGTATTTTATTTTATGTAGATAATAACTGTGCTAAATGTGGCTACTCTTTATCTATTGACAGTTTTCTGCGTATATATATATATATATATATATATATATATATATATATATATATATATATATATATATATATATATATATATATATATATATATATATATATATATGGAAGTTTCTGTATGTGTGTATGTGTCACTATAACTCTGAAACACATTGAGCAATTTCAACCAAACTTGATATACATGTGACTTACTATCTGGAAATCAGCGCTGTGGGGGTAAGACATCACTAGCACCAAAGGGCACCAAAGGTGGGGTTTTGGGGGAAAGGGCTCCCCTGAAACGGGGCTGATTGTGCCCGTAGACTTAGTAACTTTACGAAATTTATAATACTTAATTTCGGTATACATATGACTTACTATCTGAAAAAGAATACTGCGGGGTAAGACATCACTGGCACCAAAGGGGCTGACAGAGAGTAACAGGGAGAGGAAGTGAGAGGGAGAGGAAGTGAGAGAGTGATAGGGAGAGGAAGTGAGAGAGAGAGAGAGAGTAGAGTGGGTGTTTGGGAGGAGAAAGAGGAAAAAGTGAGAGAGTGAGAGGGAGAAGAAGTGAGAGAGAGAGAGTAAAGGGGTGTTAGGGAGGAGAGAGAGAGAGAGAGAGAGAGAGAGAGAGAGAGAGAGAGAGAGAGAGAGAGAGAGAGAGAGAGCTAGCTTATCGGTTTTCATTCAGAGTTATCCCGGGCAGCGCCGGGGTTGGTCAGCTAGTTTTTTTATAACTAAGCATTTTATTCACAGTAGAAATGTCTTCATCGTACTGAAGTTCTTTTAGGACTTATCCATTTTGATAAAATATAATAATAATAATAATAGTAAAGACATACAATGCCCTAAGCAGCTGAATTTATGAATTCTTCCTCGATTTATGCTCAAGAGAATTCCTAAATTCGTCTGCACTCCGTAACTTTGGTTAAATCCACATTTCTGGGAATTCAGTGGATAAAGTACTGTTAGAAACCGCAAGTAAAACTTTAATTCATGTCAGAACTTCTAGAAAAAGCTCAATTGAGTTCTGCAACGTTTGAAGATCCTCCGTCAAACTCTGAGCCTGAGCGTCAAATGACGGCAGGAACTCTCTCTCTCTCTCTCTCTCTCTCTCTCTCTCTCTCTCTCTCTCTCTCTCTCTCTCTCTCTCTCTCTCTCTCTCTCTCTCTCTCTGTCTGTAGGTTTTCCATATGAAAAGGGTTTTGTCTCTCTCTCTCTCTCTCTCTCTCTCTCTCTCTCTCTCTCTCTCTCTCTCTCTCTCTCTCTCTGTTCGTTTTCCATATGAAAAGGGTTTTCTCTCTCTCTCTCTCTCTCTCTCTCTCTCTCTCTCATATGTACCCATGAATACCAAAAATGATGACAAATTTAAACTAACTATTTGCTGGTGTTTTCAAGCGAAATATTTTTGGGAAATGGGTTATGTTTATGAATCAGATAACAGTAATTTCAAATGCACGAACCAATTTGATATTAAAGGAGCCTTTGATAGACCCACAGACACACGGGGGAATTTTATTTTTATGGGAATTTGAATATAAATCCTTTAATTGAAAGCGCAAAATAAATGAATTTCCAGTTAAAGTTGCCAGAGATACTTTTCTTATATATATAATATTTTCCCCAGTTACTATTAAATAAATATTTTGACGTTATTCATTTTAGTCGGTTGAATGTAAGTCTGAAATATGCTTGAATATCGCTGTTTCAGTTCTAGGAAAAAATCAACAATTATCATCATGATTGTTATCAAGGAATTGAAAAATTTATTGCTTGCATTTTTAAAGTTAGATGTATTTCCTTTCAGAAAACATATTTATAAACTGAAATACGTAAATCTTAACAAGAAAATTAAACACGTTTTGAACTCGTGCGGATTTTAATACGACTGAAATGTTAAAATCGATACTGAATGGAAGTGAAAATTCTTAGGAAAATGTAGTATTCTCATTTAAGCGACGTTGAGGAATTTGTCTGAAATGCGGGTTTCTTGAAATAACCAACAGAGATAACCGGCTTTTACTGTGATTGAATAGAATGACAAAGTTTGCAGGTTTATTGATGTGTGAACGGATGAGCAAAAGACTTTATACGTAAATGTCCATACGTTTGGTGCGTTCCTTTTTTTTTTTTTTAAATTGTGTATGTCTTTACTAACGAATTTATGTATCTTTTGAGTGTGTATATACGTGTATATATATATATACATGTATACATATGTATAATTATATATATGTATATAATATATATATATATATATATATATATATATATATATATATATATATATATATATATATGTATAATTTATATAATATATAAATGCATATATGTATATATCTAATATATATATATATATATATATATATATATATATTATATATATATATATATATATATATATATATATATATATATATATATATATATATACTCACACCTATAAAGAAGTAACCAAGTTATTACTGTTTTGTAATTGAAGAATGATTTCAGGTGTAATCTATTAAATACCAGTCACGTTCCTGAACTGGAGAGTTATGCTGGTCTTCGTTTCTGAGAATTTATTGTACTTTATAATTATCTTTTATGCGACAAATACAAAGAATTTCATACAGTTACAGCGATGGCAATACAGGCGATTTGTTCTACAGTAGTTGGAAGCACAAATGAATAAGCAATGTTCTTATGGATAAGAATAGATTGTGCCTTTTATAATGCTAAGGGAGTTGTCAACAAATTTATTACTTCGCAGCGTTCCTACGGCCCCAATCTGCAACCCTTTTCATTCCTTTTACTGTACCCCCGTTCATAATCTCTTTCTTCCATCTTACTCTCCACCCTCTCTAACAATTGTTTCATAAAGCAACTGCGAGGGTTTCCTCCTGTCACACCTTCCAGACGACCTTACTGTCAGTTTCCGTTTCAGCGCAGAATGACCTCAAAGGTCCCAGCGTTTGGTCTTTGGCCTAAATTCCATACTCTCTTCTCTAGCAAGGTTCAAAAGTCTGCCTCCACACATTGGTGTAGTGACCCCAAGGGCAAACGGAGGTCACCTTCCTTGACCTTGGTTGAAGCCAGCGCACTCTCGCCTCAGTGGCAGTGACGCCATTGCCTCAGGACATATTTGTGAAGGTCATTGTAAGGTTTCTGAATTCTATTTCTTTTTTTAGGAAAGTTAGTTTCGTTCGAGATTTTCATCACTGGCTTATTGTGTTGCCAGAGGAGCACTGCATTTAATAGACTTTTGTATTTATCTCGTTTAATTCCAAGTTTAGTAAATTAGCTAACTTCTTGAATTTACAGATGGTACTGATGGGTGTTACCTAAATTGGTGAGTCAAGCTATCCAGCTTTGTTGCCCAAGAGGATCTTCCAGTTATGTGAATAAAATCATTGAGTTTCTTTCCATAGTTAAACCCTGTATAAATATATACTGTAGTAATAACTGTGTTTTGACTTAAGATCAGTTAGTTTAGTAAATTATCAATGTAATGTACAGCAGTTTAATCTTTATTTTCCAGGGGCCTGCTATTTTACCTGTGTCCTTCCAATTTTGTAATATTTTTTTTTCATTTTTTGTTTTTTAACGCAAATCTAAGGATCGGTAAGCTACCAATTATGAAAATTATTTGAAATAAATCTAAATATTTCAGCTTTTTGCTGTTGTAAACTGGGCATTAAGTCCAGTTCTGATGAAGACTGGGAGAAACTTCATTTGTTGTTTATTCTTTCAAGAAAATCCAATGCCTTTCAAAGTTACCAGATGCACAAATACTCACGCTACCCTTATGCGGAAGACCTATTGTATATTACTTCTGTTGTTAAGGACTTTGAATAGGTTATTTTGGTTCCGATCTTCCGTAACTCTTAGTTCACAGGTGTGTAGAAATAACCCCATCTATTTTAGTTTGTCTTCGTTATCAAATATCATAGACCGTTTCCCGTAAAAACGTGTCCCTCGCCATTGTTAAGAAAACTGAAGGGAATTTGATGTTCGCAGAAAATATGGAAAGACTTGCTGTGTCATAAATCGACCTTGTACAGATATCAGACTCATAAATATTTCCTCCGGTGAACTGAGTTTCCTTAGGAAGAAGAAGAAGAAGAAGAAGAAGAAGAAGAAGAAGAAGAAGAAGAAGAAGAAGAAGAAGAAGAAGAAGAAGATGGAGGAGGAGGAGGAGGAGGAGTGATTGATGTACTTTCCCCTCTTATGAAAAAAACAAAGCCCACTCAACGGGAGGAGACCCATTACTCAATATCCACATGAACAAAATTGGACAATAATTATAAGAAGAATGACTTTATACCAAAATCCGATGGGCACTCGTTCGTTAATATTAAGGGAATTTATCGTTATTGTACATTTCGCGTCGAAATTTTCTCGGGGGAAAGACGAAACGTTCATTTCATGGCCTTTTCAATCACGCTGACCCCATCAGATGTATTTCCAGTTTTAGTTTTCTGTAAATAAAACTATTGAGATAAATATTTGTCTGTCCGTCCGCACTTTTTCTGTACGCCCTCGGACCTTAAAAACTACTGAGGCTAGAGGGCTGCAAATTGGTCTGTTGATCATCCACCCTCCAATCATCAAACATACCAAATTGCAGCCCTGTAGCCTTAGTAGTTTTTATCTTATTTAAGGTTAAATTTAACCATGATCGTGCGTCTGCCACCACTATAGGTACCAAAAACTCAAGCCGCCGCCGTGGCTGAAAGTTTCATGGGCCGCGGCCGAGAGTTTCATGGGCCGTGGCTGAGAGTTTCATACAGCATTATACGCCATGCAGAAAATTCGATTGCGCCATAGAAACTTCGGTGCATTTTTTACTTTTTTTCTTCGTCCTGAAAGGAATTAGATTATTTTTGCAAATCTTTCTTGAGCCATATATATTGCATAGAACCTGACATAATTAAAGTATCTGGACCTCAGTCTGTGAACACACACACACACACACACATGCACGTACCAGCAAATTCAAAGTTTTGTCCAAAATAATGTCAAGAATGACCCACATTGAATAAGTCATAAAAAAAGTATACCTTAGTTTTACCAGACCACTGAGCTGATTAACAGCTCTCCTAGGGCTGGCCCGAAGGATTAGACTTATTTTACGTGGCTAAGAACCAATTGGTTACTTAGCAACGGGACCTACAGCTTATTGTGGAATCCGAACCATTTATCGCGAGAAATGAATTTCTATCACCAGAAATAAATTCCTCTAACTCTTCACCAGCCGGCCGGGGGAATTGAACTCCGGCCCATCGAGTGACAGTCTGAAGCTCTACCGACTCAGCCAACGAAGGGCTGAATAAGTCATAGGTGGAGGTATAAAAGGCGCATTTCATTTTACATGAAAGAAATGATGCATTAGTCTTTAGCTATCGCCACTCCATCGGCTCGGCTTCGCGAATTGTATTTTGAAAGAATATCGGACTTTTGTAAAATTTTTAAAAGATTCTGTTAATGTTGTTGTGATTTTAATGGCAACTAACATGTATCATTTGTCCCAAGCGTCATACACCCCGGGCAGTGCCGTCAGTGCCCCTCGTGCGGTGCACTGTGGGCATTACTTGATGTTCTTTCCAGCATCCCTTCGGCCCCTAGCTGCAACCCCTTTCGTTCCTTTTAATGTACCTCCTTTCATTTTCTCTTTCATTTTCTCTTTCATCCATCTTACTTTCCACTCTCTCCTAACAATTGATTCATAGTGCAACTGCCTTGAGGTTTTCCTCTTGTTACACCTTTCGAACTTTGACTGTCAATTTCCGTTTCAGCGCTGAATGACCTCATACGTCCGGTGCTTGGCCTTTGGCCTAAATTCTATATTCAGTTCCAAGCGTCATACAAGATAAAATTAGCAAGTTGCTCGATAAACATTCATCCAGTATCCATTTTCCATATAGAAATCCTTCTATGCATATGAATATAACGCGTATACAGTTTTCTAATTCATTTCAAATGGGGTATTAGTTTTCCCATAAACAGAATATATTAGACAGTGAGGCTCCATGGTATTGATGTAAATGAGAATATAAAATGCGATCTATAAAACTCCCCAACCAACTTCCACCCACCTCTCTCGCTGCTTTAATGTTTCAGTAGATCAGACTTGTAATTCTGACATTTACCCTTTTTCATCTCTGTGCCATTTTCATTCTTCCTGAGAAAGAGATTTGAAACATTCTCACGTGGTCATTTCTTACTAATTCTGTTGAGAATTGAGAGATGAGGTCATGTTTCTCTGAGAATGTCTCAGGATTTTTCTTTGATTCCTTTTCCTTGCTTTCCCAGAAAATTCTTAAGAAGCCTTGAAAAGGTTGAAGTTTTCGAGTGTAGAAATTTATATATCAGATTTTAGTTTTCTGTAAAAGAAAACTATTGATATGGCTATTTGTCTGTCCGCCCTCAAATCTTAAAAACTACTGAGGCTAGAGGGCTGTAAAATGGTATGTTGATCATCCACCCTCCAGTCGTCAAACATACCAAATTGCAGTCCTCTAGCCTCAGTAGTTTTTATTTGATTTAAGGTTAAGGTTAGCCGTGGATCTTGCGTCTGGCATCGCTAGAGGTGCCAGCCACCGACGCATCTTCACTTGACCGCATCTGGGGAGCAACTGACCGCTGCTCGGTCCTGTCTGAGGAGTATCATGCTACAGCACATCGAGAGTTTCGTACAGCATTATACGCTGTACAGGAAACTCGATTGCACCGAAGAAATCTCGGCACTTTTTTTACTTGTTATATTTTAAGAATAAGGTTTATAATCACTGAGCAGTACACACTTTGGTGAAGAGAAATCAGTACTGAGCGTGAGATAATAATTTGAATGATTTATTCAGGAATGCTAATGATGAACAGCAATGATCTTAAATTATTGTATTTTTCATATTTTATTTATTGTTTGTAATATCGCCATCGTAAACTATTGTACATTTTAAACTGTTACCACGGAATGGTTTGTGGGAAATTTGTTTTTTGCTGGTCAGTGGTCATAAAAATAAAATAACACAGTTTAATCTATCAGTTGAGGGCATACGGTATATTGATACTGAATATTAACGGCTGATATACATTGGATACATTTGAATCGCTTTCTGAGACTCCAAAGATATTTCTTTGTCAGAATTGACGTCACGTTATTATTATTATTATTATTATTATTATTATTATTATTATTATTATTATTATTATTATTATTATTATTAATTTTTATTTTATTATATTATTATCATTGTTTATTTCATATATTTTTATTTATTATTATTATTATTATTATTATTATTATTATTATTATTATTATTATTATTATTATTATTATTATTATTATTATTAGTTTGAGTTTAGAATATCAGACTTGAAGTACCAATAAAGTAGGAAATCATTCCTGTACTTATAGAAAATGCGTAGCCAATATCATGTAACAAGTCTGACGTGTATATATATATATATATATATATATATATATATATATATATATATATATATATATATATATATATATATATATATATATATATATATATATATATATATATATATATATATATATATATATATGTTAGTTGTTACACTGAATAAAAATAAAGTTCGTGTTTCATTTTGCTATTTCTGATTACAAAAAAGGAAGGTTGCTGTCTGTGACATAACTGGAGTTCATGAATTAGAGCTCATTAAAATTTTGTTGGTAATACAGCGACCTAATATCATCGTTTCCAAAATGCTATTGAAATGCTGTTGCTGATTACTCTTTGATACTAATGATGAATAGCATTATTTTAAACCTCTGTAGGGGAGGCTTATTTCAGTGAAAATAGCAGTCATTTTAATTAGTTTCTAACCGACATTACTGTATACCTCGGGGCTTTTAATGCAATTGTGATGCGTTGCATTTTGTAACCTGAATGATTGGCTGAAGCATTTATGTTTATTATGCCTATTTTCTACATGATATTATTTAAGTGTTCATTATTGCCTTTTAGTTTTCTGTATACGAAAACTATTGTGCCGGCTTTGTCTGTCCGTTCGCCCGCAGGTCTTAAAAACTGCTGAGGCCAGAGGTCTGCAAATTGGTACGTTGATCATCCACCCTGCAATCATCAGACATACCAAATTGCAGCCCTCTAGCCTCAGTAGTTTTTATTTTATTTAAAGTTAAAGTTAGCCATAATCGTGCATCTTTGATAAATAGATTTTTGGAAAATGTTTATATTTAATGTAGGCTGCTAACCAATCTTTGATAAAATAGATTTTTGGAAAAAAGTGTATTTTTAATGTATGCAGCTAACCAATCTTTGATAAATAGATTTTTGGAAAATGTGTATTTTTAATGTATGCTGCTAACCAGTTTTTGACAAGTAGATTTTTGGAAAAAAGTGTATTTTTAATGTATGCTGCTAACCAGTCTTTGATAAGTAGATTTTTGGAAAAAAGTGTATTTTTAATGTATGCTGCTAACCAGTCTTTGATAAATAGATTTTTGGAGAAAAAGTGAATTTTTAATGTAGGCTGCTAACCAGTCTTTGATAAATAGATTATCGTAGAAGGTGTATTTTCAATATAGGCTGCTAACCTATCTTTGATAAATAGATTTTTGGAGATTGTGTAATTTTAATGTAGGCTGCTAGCCAGCCTTAGATAAGTAGATTTTTGGAAAAAAGTTTATTTTTAATGTAGACTGCTAAACAATCTTTGATAAATAAAATTTTTGAAAATACCACAGGTTATGTGCAAATAAATTCCCCCAAGACCAGTCCAATATTGCTCATACCTGAACCCCGTAGGGGGTCAGTGCCCTCAGTGCACCTCACGCGTGGTGCACTGTAGGCAATAAAGGTTCTTTGCAGAGTCCTTTTGGCCCCTACCTGCAATCTATTCCTTTCACTGTACCTTCAATTCATATCCTTTCTTCTATCTTACTTTCCACCCTCATCTAACAATTGTTTCACTGTGAAACTGCTTTGAGGTTTTCCTCCTGTTACACCTTTCAAACCTTTACTCTCAATTTCCCCTTCAGCACTGAATGACCTCATAGGCCCCAGCGCTTGGCCTTTGGCCTAAAATGTATATTCTGTATTCATACACCTGAAAATGCCGGGTGTCCATTCTTGCCCCGTCATTAATGACGCCAAGTGAATTATCTCGCCTCTGCGACTCTCACGAATATGAGACCGCCTTTAATAATTAATAATTTCAATTTCCCTGGAGCCAATTATCGTATTAAATGCACGACTGACTCATTATCACCTCTCGCGATGGATAATAAAGGTCGCCAGGGGTTAATAATTAATGATTGGGAGTTTTTAGATCTCTCTCTCTCTCTCTCTCTCTCTCTCTCTCTCTCTCTCTCTCTCTCTCTCTCTCTCTCTCTCTCTCTCAGAACCTGGAAAGTGGACATATCACTTGGCCTCTTAACTGAGTATTGTTTTTTTCATTTTTTTTCCAGTATACTTAATATTGGTTCATTCTGGGAAGTGGACATATCAGTTGACCTCTTAACTGATTGCTGTTTTTTTTTTTTTTTTTTTTTTTTTTCAATATACTTAATACTGGTTCCTTCTGGAAAGTGGACATATCATTTGTCCTCTGAACTGACTACTGTTTATTTCATTTTTATTTCCAATATACTTAATATTGGTTCCTTCTGGAAAGTGGACATATCACTTGTCCTCTTAACTGATTATTGTTTTGTTTTTTATTTATTTCCAATATACTTAATATTGGTTCCTTCTGGAAAGTGGACATATCACTTGTCCTCTTAACTGATTATTGTTTTCTTCGTTTTTATTCCCTGTCCACTTAATATTATTTCCTTCATTCCTTATTGCAAAGGAAGAGAGTTCGTTTGTTACAGTTTGATGAGACTGCCTGAAAACATGAAAACATTTTGACTTTTATTAAAATCTACTATTGGCCAAGTGATTTACAGGGCAAAGTTTAAAGCAGAAGTTAGAGATAATGATTTACTCAGTCCTTGGGTTCATAAAAAAACTCATTTATTTTGTATTTTCTGTTATTAATGTAGGCTATCATTCTCAGCCGAAAGAAAAGTGTCAGTATATATTTTTGCTTCAATGCAAGTTTTTTATATGTAGTCTGTAATCTGCTTGTATTTTTCTTTTCTCTTGAGAATAAAATGAATAAGTAGATGCAAATAAGTAAAATTTATTTGTCCTCGTTTTATTTATGGGGTTAAAGATTGGATTGTGCTATGTTAAAAAATGACTGCTTTTTCAGTTGCCAACAATAGTGTTTCTTAGAGATGCGTTGTTTACCAATCATTCGCACTTACACGCATACAAACATTATACTAAGATATTTTTTTTTCTTCGTTTTCACGTGCTTTTTTTCCCATTTTTATATGGGGTAAGCACGATGCCTTCTTTTGAAGGACTTTGATTTGGCAGTGGGGTAGGCCGTAGCCTCGATCGGCTGCCCTGCCTGACATCGCTTAGACCCCGGTAACGAATGTGTACATGTATTGTACCAAATCCCCAGCTCCCTTTCTCCCAGCAGCGAGGAGAACTGGGCTGGTAGGTCGACAGTTCGAGACGTGTGAGGTGTCTGTTATATTTTTAGAAGATGTTGGAGTGGCTTTGTTTATGTGTGTACGAGTATTAGTCTGTAACACCCATTTGCTTTCAGCAAACCTATCCGTTGATTACATACGTAATCCCGGGGTGTCTACATGGATAGCAAAGTGTCCGCCTTCTCTGACCGGTCGGCTGCGGGGACTGAACCCTCGCCACAGACTTCTATGAAGTCTGAGGTTGCTGCTTCTACCAACCGAGCCATCGAGACTCCTATACTAAGATATATATATATATATATATATATATATATATATATATATATATATATATATATGTAAAGTCGTCAAACTCTACGTTTGTCATTATCTAATGACACAATATACCGCTACCTTTGCTGTATAGGAAACAAATCAACGTTTTTGGTCGCGTTTGTCTGTGTTCACATAGATGTATTATGCAAAACGTATTAATGTATATTCATACAATGAATGTGAAGTCCTTTGACTATTTATATATATTTTTGTTGTATACCTAATATGTCAGAGTTACTGTAATTTTGCTCAAGAAAAATCTCACTGTGTTGGTATTTGGCAGAAATTTGTTTAAGCAACTTGAAATTTTAAGAACAATTGGAGAATTTAGATCCAAAATAAACAAGTAAAAAAATGCGCCGAAGTGTCTTGGCCGCAGTCGAGTTTTCTGTACATTGTATAATCAAGGCTACCAAAAATAGATCTATATCTTTCTGTGGTCTCTATATAATGCTGTATGAGCCGCGACCCATGAAACTTTAACCACGATCCTGTGGTGGCCTGCCCTTTATCGTTGCCAGACGCACTGTTATGGCTAACTTTAACCTTAAATACAATAAAAACTACTGAGGTCAGAGGGCTACAATTTGGTATGTTTGATGAGTGGAGGGTGAATGATCGACTTGCCAATTTGCAGCCCTCTAGCCTCCGTAGTTTTTAAGATGTGAGGGCGGACAGAAAAAGTGCGGACAAAAAATGTGCGGACGGACAAACAAAGCCAGCGCAATAGTTTTCTTTCACAGAAAACTAAAAAATAGTGTCTCGAGAGATTCTTCTTGATTCCCTTCCTCTCTAATGATGAAAGAAATTAAAACAATGATTGCAGAATGGAATTTTGCACAGCGCTGGATATTCACTGCAGAGTTTCAACTGAAGTTTTCCCATTCCGTCGAAGCCAGACCCAAATGTTCCACTCACTGTTGGACGCGGGATGAATGGCGTGATTTATTTCATTCCATTAATCTTTTGGGAAGTTCAATGTGCAGGAAGGAAAGGAAATGCGTCGGTTAATTTTGTCTATTAGCGGGATTCGCCTGAGAAAAAAAACAGCCTTTTTTTTATATTGACAATCTACGGTAAAAGTCGTATGTTTTGCCATTTATTTCTTTGTATATTATATCTGCAACCGTGTTGCATTTCTCTCCTGTGGTTGCTGGTATATAAAATCACGTGTAAGATATATATATATATATATATATATATATATATATATATATATAAAATATACTGTATATATATGTTCTATATATATATATAATATACATACATATACACATATATGTATGTATATTATTTTTTCTGAGTCAGGGAGAAATTAACCGACTCATTTCCTATCCTTCCTGTACATCTAACTTCCCAAAAGATTAATGGAATGAAATAAATTACGCCGTTCATCCAGCGTCCATCAGTGAGTGGGACATTTGGGTCTAGCTTCGACGGAATGGGAAAACTTCAGCTGGATACTGAGACCAAACATATTGGAGCTGGAACTCTGTTGTGAATATCCAGCGCCGTGCAAAATTCCATTCTGCAATCATTGTTTTTAATTTCTTTTATCATTAGAGAGGATGTGAATCAAGAAGAATCTCCTGAGACACTTTTTCAGTTTGCTTTACAGAAAACTATTGTGCTGGCTTTGCCTGTCCGTCGGCACTTTTTCTGTCCGCACTTTTTTCTGTCCGCCCTCAGATCTTAAAACCTACCGAGGCTAGAGGGCTGCAAATTGGTATGACGATCATCCACCCTCCAATCATCAAACATACCAAATTGCAGCCCTCTTGCCTCAGTAGTTTTTATTTTATTTACGGTTAAAGTTAGCCATAATCATGCATCTAGCAACGATATATAATATATATTATATATATAATATATAATATATAATATATAATATGTATATATAAAATATATTATGTATATTATATATAATATATAATTATATAAATAAACATGTATATATACATATAATATATGTGTGTCTGTGTTTGCGCATGTATATTCTGTATGTATACCAATGAATGAGGTAACTGCCCATAAAATGGCCCAATTGATTTGGAAAAATTGGATAATTATTCAGTACCTTCTATTTTTAAGTCATAACAGGAATCAATCCTTATTATTTTTTAAATCTTTCATGTGACCAGTATATATTTAATATTTGTCAATCATTTAATATTTTGAAATCTTTACAGGAACCATTTCTCAGTGTTTTTAATCACTACAGTAATCAAAACACCATTTTTCAAAATGATTTTAGCAATCAATACTTGATGTTAAATTAGTGAAGAAATCATTACTTAATATTTTTAAAGCATGACAGTAATAAGCAGTTGATATTCCGTGAAAATAATCAATACTTAAATGATTTAAGTAATCGATACTTTATGATGTCAAATAAATTTAGTTATTAATACTTGGTATTTTTAGTTATTGAAGTAATCAGTGCCTAATATTTTTAAAGCTTTGTAGCAATCAGTACTTGATATTTTTAAAGCTTTGCAGCAATCAATACTTAATATTTATAAATCTTTGCAGCAGTCAATGCATATTTTTAAAGCTTTGCAGTAATCAGTACTTGATATTTTTAAAGCTTTGCAGCAATCAATACTCAATATTTATAAATCATTACTGTTGTAAATACAGGGTATGTTTAAATTATTAAAGTAATCAATGCTTAGATAGACAGCTGAAACATGAGAGAGAGAGAGAGAGAGAGAGAGAGAGAGAGAGAGAGAGAGAGAGAGAGGGGGGGGGCGGGGGATTTCAAGCTACTGAAATTCTGTAGTCGTTTGATTTGGAAATAAAAAAATAAAACTCATTAACAAAATGTTAAATATATATATACATATATATATATATATATATATATATATATATATATATATTATATATATATACATATATTATGAATATATATTATATATACTGTATGTTATATATATATATAATATATATATAATATATGTAACATATATATATATATAATTTTTATATATATATATGTATATATATATATATATATATATATATATATATATATATATATATATATATATATATATATGTATATGCAGAATATATATATATATATATATATATATATATATATATATATATATATATTTTATATATATATATATATATATATATATATATATATATATATATATATGAGAGAGAGAGAGAGAGAGAGAGAGAGAGAGAGAGAGAGAGAGAGATATGGCGGAAGCCTCAGGGATATTATTGTTGGTAGGATAGAGCAAGGCGGTATTATTCCAAACATAAAGCTTCTTGATCCATAAAATGTCTTGAAGCGACTTCGTTCCTAGGCAACGAGATTCAATGCATATCGTTTTAACTTTTCATTTTTCTTTTCATTTTTTTGTGGTTGGGGGGGTGGGGGGAATCTTTCAATCATTGGGGAATACTGAACGGGGAAACCTAGACTTTCAAGTCAGTATTGAATTTTTTTTTCTTTTCTCGGCTTCAGCATCTCAGTATTGAAAGACTTTTATGCATACTTCGACGGGGAGCAGATCTAGTTTTATCCTTTTATTTTTCCTTTTGTGTCTTTTATTTTTTCTTTTGTAGCTTTTATTTTTCCTTTTGTCTTATTTTTTTCCTTTTGTGTCTTTTATTTTTCTGTTATTTTTCCTTTTGTATCTTTTATTTTCTCTTCAGTATTTTATTTTTCCCTCTGTATCTTTTATTCCTCCTTTTGTATGTTGTTTTTCCTTTTGCATATTTTATTTTTTCTATTGTCTTTTATTTTTCCTTCTGTATCTTTTATTCCTTCTTTTGCATCTTATTTTTCCTTATGTATATTTTATTTTTCCTTTTGTATCTTATTTTTTCTTTTGTATCTTTTATTTTTTCTTTTGTATCTTTTATTTTTCCTTTTGTATTTTTTATTTTTCCTTTTGTATCTGTTATTTTTCCTTTTGTATCTGTTATTTTTTCTTTTATATCTTATTTTTTCTTTCGTATCTATTATTTTTCCTTTTGTATTTTTTGTTTTTCCTTTTGTATCTGTTATTTTTCCTTTTGTACCTTTTATTTTTTCTTTTGTGTCTAATATTTTTCCTTTGGCATCTGTTATTTTTCCTTTTGTATCTGTTATTCCTCCTTTTGTATCGTATATTTTTCTTTGGCACCTGACAATGGTTGGGGAGTATAGGACATGGAGCCGCAGCCCTTCAAGTCAGCACTGACCCTCTTCTTGAATTGAGCACCTTGGTACCTGAAGACTTTTCCTTCCTACATACTTCAGTGGGAGGGAAATCTCCTCGGGAGTAATGGGAGACGGCCCATGGCATATAGCCCCTCATATTAAAGCCCTTTATTCATTCTCTCCATCGTCATGAACGCAGCAAGAGAGATCCCACTTTAAGTATAAAGATTTGAAGATTTAAAAATATATAGTGATTGCTGTCATGATTTAAGAGTAATCAGTACTTACATTTTGATATCGGTATGAAATGGCTGTTTAATATTTTTAGATGCTTACAATAACCAACAATACATATTTTAAATCATTACAGTAATCAGTACTTAATATTTTGATATCGTTATGTAATAGATGGTTAATATTTTTAGATGCTTACAGCAATCAATAATACATATTCTACATCATTAAAGTAATCAGTATTTAATATTTTAATATCGTCATGTAATAGATTGTTAATACTTTTAGATCCCCTACAGTAATCAATAATACATATTTCAAATCATTACAGTAATCAATAATGCATATTTTATATCAGTATAGTATTCAATAATACATATTTTAAATCATTGCAGTAATCAATAATGCATATTTTATATTATAGTATTCAATAATACATATTTTAAATCATTGCAGTAATCAATAATTCATATTTTATACAATTACAGTAATCAATAATACATATACTTTAAATCATTGCAATAATCAATACTACATATTGTATATCATTACAGTAACCAGTAATACATATTTTAAATCATTACAGTAATCAATACATAACATTATTGAATCTTTGAATCTTTGCATTTAAAGTGTTATCTCTCTTGCTACGTTCCTTGACGATGGAGAGAACGAATAAGGGGCTTTAATATGAGGGGCTATGTGCCTTGGGTCGTCTCCCATTACTCCCGAGGAGATTTCTCTCCCGTCGAAGTATGTGGGAAGGAAAAGTCTTCACGTACCGAGATGCTCCCCAACCATTGTCAGATGCAAAGGAAAAATAAACGATACACAGGGAGAAATAAAAGATACAGAGGGAAAAATAAAAGATTCAAAGGAAAAATAGATACAAAAAAAAGATTCAACAGGAAAAATAAAAGATACGAAAAAAAAGATTCAGCAGGACAAATAACAGATACAAAAGGAAAATGAAGTATACAAAAGAAAAAAATACACTATATGAAAAAATTAACAGGAAAAATGAAAGATACAGCAGGAAGAATAAATGATACAAAAGGAACAATGAAAGATACAAGAAAGATTCAGCAGGAAAAGTAAAAGTTACAAAAGGAAAAATAAAAGGTACAGATGGAAAAATAAAAGATACAAAAGGAGGAATAAAAGATACAAAAGGAAATATGAAAGGTACAAAAGGAAAAATAACAGATGGAACAGGAAAAATAAAAGATGCAGAAGGAAAAATAAAAGATGCAAAAGGAAAAACAGATGTAAAGTAAAAAGGTAAAAGATACGAAAGGGAAAATAAAAGATATAAAAGGAAAAATAAAAGATAGAAGGAAAAATAAAAGCTACGAAAAGAGGAAAAATAGATGCAAAATAAAAAAAAAAATAAAAGATATAAAAGGAAAAATAAAGATACAAAATAAAAAAATAAAAGATACAGAACGAGGACTAAAGATCCAGAGGGAAAAATAAAAGATACAAAAGGAAAAATAAAAGATACAAAAGGTAAAAATAAAAGGATCAAGCGAAATGCATTGAACCTCTTTGCCTAGGAATGAAGGCGCTTCAAGACATTCTGCGGATCAAGAACCCTTATGTTTGGAATGATGCTGCCTCGCTATCTCCCACCAGCAACAGTAATATCCCTGGAGCTTCCGCCATCTCTCTCTCTCTCTCTCTCTCTCTCTCTCTCTCTCTCTCTCTCTCTCTCTCTCTCTCTCTCTCTCTCTCTCTCTCTTTCAGGTATCAGCTCTCTCTGCTATTCAGACATACAAATAATTTTCGTTTTGAAAGGTAAGCATTGTAATGCTTTAATTTTTTTTAATGGAGTTCAAGAATATCATTCAGGAGTTGATCACCTCTGTGAGAGAGAGAGAGAGAGAGAGAGAGAGAGAGGAATCCACTTTCTGTGTTATAGAATTTCATATTTGACGTTAGGCAAGAAGACTTGAATAGCGCTTAAATTGGCGTCACTTTTGGCGTTAAATGTGTTTAGAAGGGAGGAAAAGATATCGTTAAATAAACTGTAATAACTAGGTAAATTATTCCTTTGATTCGCATAAGGTGAATGTCAAAGAGTAATCTGGCTCAGATGAAAATATTAAAGAGAGATTGCACAAGTATAATGGCGTGTAAATTTTGGTGAACTAGGTGAATGCATTCTGGCAGACCTTCAAAAAAAGATGATTATTTTCAAGTATTATGTATTACGAACAATTGTATTTATTTTTAATACATCCCTACCCGATTTTATGCTCAAGTTATCTGGTATATTTTTAGCCTCAGTCTTCAGCAAAAATACTGTTGATTGACATTCCCTCACCTAATGGAAATTCCATCCGAGTGAATATTTCAAGCACAGCTTTTCGGTTCTTTTAAATTTTTCGACTTGCATCTCAGACTGCCTTCTTCTTAACCCAGTCTCATTCCAGTTCTGCTCTTATGTAAATGTCTCCTAATGACGTATTCAGTATACGTTTTCCCCAGCCTTGGGTCCCTGCATTTTATCAAATCCTCATTGTAATGCAGTGCGTATCTCAAAGTACTTTTTCTTCCACTTACTAGTTTTATTGTTTTGATGTGTTGGGGCCGTTTTCTATGATTTGATCCTGTAGTTTTATTGTTTTGATATGATAGGTCCGTTTTCTATGATTTGGTCCTATATTAGTTTTATTGTTTTGATATGATGGGGCCGTTTTCTATGATTTGATCCTGTAGTTTTATTGTTTTGATATGATAGGGCCGTTTTCTGTGATTTGGTCCTATATTATTTTTATTGTTTTGATATGATGGGGCCGTTTTCTATGATTTGATCCTAATTTTTTTGGTGTGTGTTTTTGGTAACTTTGAAAGACATTTTTATTCTAAAATGAAGCCATAAAATCTTTGGGAGATTTTCTTATATTCTTTGAATGACGGAGAAACGAAATTTAAGCAATATTAGAATTATAATGGGCTTCAAAAAGTCTGTAGAGAATTGGCTTTTAAAGCTGTGGACAGTTTTATTTTCGCGCATTTGTGTAATCTCCGTTACAACACAGTACTATGTGAGTAATGCCTTATCAACCTTAGAATCGTGATTATTATTATGTATTATTTCAGTAGATGAAACCTATTCACATGGAACAAGCACACCAAAGGGGTCACTGATTGAAATTCAAGCTTCCAAAGAATGTTGGTTTCAACCTCCCACCGCAGCAGACCCCACACTGCAGCAGTAACTGACCATGATACAGAGCCAAGTGATTTTTCATCGCCCTGGGGATTCGCAAACCCGTGATATCTGAGTGGCATGCCATGACACTAACCACTAAACCACCGGGCCAAAAATTGCAAACCTTATATGATAGCAGACGAGGGTCATGGCGTAAATATGACAGACATGCAGAGACATCCGATGGTCTTTTGTTCTTAAGGAGAAATTAAGCTTCTTACAGTAACAAATAATGGCTGAGTTCTTGAAGAGGAAAAACTTCACATCGAATTGAATGGGATTTGTTCAGCTGGAAGGAGGCGAAACTGATGGTTATTTCTGTCAGAACTGGAATGTTGAAGGAATTGAAACATTTGGAAACTAAAAAAATAAAAAATAAAAAAAAAATGCGCTGAAGTTTCTTCGGCGCAACGAGTTTTCTGTACAGCGTATAATGCTGTATGAAACTCTCAGCCGCGGCCCATGAAACACTCAGCCGCAGCCCATGTAACTTTCAGCCACAGCCCGGTGGTAGCCTGTGTTGTTGGCACCTATAGTGGTGGCAGACGCACGATCATGGCTGACTTTAACCTTAAATAAAATAAAAACTACTGAGGCTACAGGGCTGCAATTTGGTATGTTTGATGATTGGAGGGTGGATGATCAACGTACCAATTTGCAGCCCTCTAGCCTCGGTAGTTTTTAAGATCTGAGGGCGGACGGACAGACTAAACAGTCGTCTCAATAGTTTTCTTTTACAGGAAACTAAAAAGGTTAATTAAAAGTTAATTTTCAGGTTTTTCTACAAAGAGGATATAATTAAACAATTGATATTCTAAAAAGAGTTACAAAAAGAATCTCTCTGCTGTGGAAACGACGCAGTCTGTTTACAAAACCAAGGGAACATAGCCACTGCTTGCAAACATTATATACGCTAATGAGGACGAAGGTAACTAAGCGTATTAAGCAAAAATACTCTTCTTTGCTTCTGAGAACTCAGGAAAAATGCTTTTTATTCTCCATTGATTGTTACAGAGTTTCCACTAAATTATCATTGTATTTAGTTCGTTTGATTTAATTCTAATTCTAGGAAGAACGCTTATACCCATTAGCAAGAAAGAGTCATATTTCTTTGCTTTGCTTGTGACTTGTTTCTACGTATCAAAGTTGTGTTAAGCAAAGATGGTTATATATATATATATATATATATATATATATATATATATATATATATATATATATATATATTATATGTTACTGCCATTATTTATAAATGAGTTTATGATTACTACTTGACTTTTAGTGAGAAAAGTTACGTTCAGAATATTCCGCCGTTGCAAAATGTAGATCTTGCGTGCAGTCTAGTGATAAACATGAAAAATAATTTTAAAAAATGACATGTTTTATGCAGCTTTTGGAAAAACTTAATCATAGTTGCGAAATATATTTCTGTATGTCAAGAACTGTAATTATCTTGACGCGTGGCAAATTGTGTATGATAACCAACGACTGTGTCTGATCGAAAGTTAATGCTGCCACAAAGTTGTACTTTTAATGTAAATCTGTATGAAATAGAACTTTGACAAAACTTCAAATACAATATTTGAAGATTGTTCACTCCCAGTGACATCTGTTGGAATATGCTGCAGGAATATCGACGGGCTAAAGTCGAGGAATAAATTTTGAATTGAAATTAAATTTAAATAAATTTAAAATTGAATAAAAAAATTTTTATTGAATGTAGAGAAATATTGTCTGTAATCCTCAGACTGAAATATGCATTCCCAATCACAAAATCAACTTTAAATTTAAATAAATTTTAAATTAAATTAAAAAAAATGTTATTGAATGTAGAGAAATATTGTCTGTAATCCTCAGACTGAAATATGTACTCCAAATTACAAAATCAACTTTAGTTTCATTCACAGAAAGGAAAAGGCTTTTAACATTATCACAGACCAAGTAAAACTTTAGTGAAGTATTCAAATATAAGCGTTGTGTGATGAAAATTCCATTTGAAATCGATTTTTAGTTTGCTGTCAAAGAAAGCTATTGTGCCGGCTTTGTCTGTCCGTCCGCACTTTTTCTGTCCACCCTCGATCTTAAAGACCAGAGAGGCTTTTGAATTGCCTCTCTCTCTCTCTCTCTCTCTCTCTCTCTCTCTCTCTCTCTCTCTCTCTCTCTCTGCTCGACTTTTGCCTTACTTCTCATCATAGTAGTCTCATCTCTCTCTCTCTCTCTCTCTCTCTCTCTCTCTCTCTCTCTCTCTCTCTGCTCTGACTCGACTTTGCCTTACTTCTCATCATAGTAGTCTCATCTCTCTCTCTCTCTCTCTCTCTCTCTCTCTCTCTCTCTCTCTTGACTTTTGTCCTGTCTCTCATCATCGTACTCTCTCTCTCTCTCTCTCTCTCTCTCTCTCTCTCTCTCTCTCTCTCTCTCTCTCTCTCAATCTGCTCGACTTCTGTCCTGCTTCTCATCATCGTACTGTCTCGTAACTTCATTTTTAAAAAATCCTCCCTGGCCTCATTTCTTGGCCAAATCTGCTTATCCACCAACGCATGGCTCTCAAGTAAGACTTTATTATGCAGCCTTTCAGAATTTTCCTCGTAAACTTCTTCCATCATTTAGCGAGTGAGTGCCCATAGCTATAACAGCGGCATACAAGAGATGAAAGAGATGAACTTTGGCTGCGCTTGAATGACCGCAATTTTGTTGCTTCTTGTTTAGTTCATGACTCCACTTCCTCGTGAATTTTCATGCTTGTGGAACACTGTCATTCAGCTCTCTCTCTCTCTCTCTCTCTCTCTCTCTCTCTCTCTCTCTCTCTCTCTCTCTCTCTCTCTCATGGTGGCGATGTGTTATCTTTTCCGGCATTCCACAGGAGTCAAGACAGGGATGACAATGGCGCATGCGCCATTGAGGGTACATTTCCAACCACCAATGGATCCACAAGTCTTTACTAGACTCTGTTGTGATTTAAGGTGAGTTTTAACCTTAATCGAACCATTGGTACTGCTTAGGGCGAGAATAAAAGTAATAGCACCTACTGCCGCAGTTTTATCACTAATCTGATAAATTTGTTTGGTGGTGGCCTCGAGATAAAGATAAAAGGGATCTTTCTTAGACAGTGACCCCCAAGGGTTTTAACCCGGTATGCTGTAGGTCCCGTTGCTAAGTAACCAATTGGTTCTTAGCCACGTAAAGTAAGTCTAATCCTTCGGGCCAGCCCTAGGAGAGCTGTTAATCAGCTCAGTGGTCTGGTAAAACTAAGCTATACTTACTTTGTATCCACCTTTGCGGCGTGTTCAGTACAAGCCCGTTGGGGATGACCGTAAAAACATAAACAAAAGACTGTAGATATCATAAAGACAATGACCACCAAGAAATATTAGACGTAGATAACGACCCCCGAACTTTGCGGGGGGTCACTATCCAGGAAAGATCAGATAAAGAATCACCATCAGGCAGTTAGAGCATTTTCAAGACAAGCCCATTCTCTTCCCACTGATAAGATCTGAGTTCTCTCTTCGTACTTCGAAATATATAGATTTTGTTCGTTCTCTTTCTTATTTCTGTGTGCCATAATGGCCACAGCAACCTCGTAATTCCTCTGTTTTCTAATATTTTCGAGATGGTTTCCATTGGAAGTTATGAAATTTGAATCTACAGCGAATCGTGTGGGTAAAAAGTGTAAAATGTGTAAAAGCTAAACGTATATTTGATGTTTTTCAGATCTAGCAAGATATTATGTTAGCTTTTAAAATAAATATAAGTAAGAAATGAACACTGAATGTTTGAGCTGAGTCAAAATTGTTCTTGAAATCAGCCTCTATTCTCGACTGAAATAAAAAAAAAATTATAGAAAAATTTTTTTTGTCCTCTTCAATTAAATATTTAAAATTAGTTATTTGTTGAAACCACTTCTTCACCCATTCATATTGAAAGGTTTGGCTTCAGGAATATTTGTTGAATTAGATTTTTCTTTAAAAAAAATCTCCCTTGTGTGAGGTCATCTGATTTATCTTTTTTTAATTTTTTTTTTGTACTTTTAAATTAAATATTTCAGATTAGTTATTCATTTGCTGAAACCACTTTTTACCCATTCATATTGAGTATCGAAAGTTCTGACTTCAGGAACATTTGTTGAATGAGACTTTTCTTTTAAGAAATCTCCCTTGGGCAAGTTCATCTGATTTTTCCGGTTTTTCTTTATATATATATATATATATATATATATATATATATATATATATATATATATATATATATATATATATATATTTATATTTATATTTATTTTTCTTAAGTTGCATTGCGCTCATCGAAAATCCCATTTATATCATACGTTATCAGGGGTAGTATCTCTCATTCTGTGAAAAAATTCACCCTAGCGAATGTTAATGGTCTTGTTTTTCCCCGCTTTTTTATTTTTTGTCTCTCGCCTTTTGAATCTACATAGCTATCTCCCGTAACCCAATCTCTTTCCTCGTCATCTCTTATGCAAATATCTCGTGATGAGATGCATCACGGTCATTTTTTGCGCTTTCACTTCTCTCATGAGTTATTTTCGCTGCTAAGTTTATTATGAAGATTTATAATTATGTCTGTAGTTGATTTTTTGTTGTATTTGGTCATTATTTCTTCCTCAATTTAATATAGCGTGTGAAAAAAATCAGTTCATTTGATGTAGGATGAAAATTAAAGAGTTTTACGTTGTCCTAGAGTCTCCCGTTTTATTTTTGATAAGACGAAATGCTTTAAAAGAAGAAAGAAAAAGATAAAATTGCTTCAAAAAAGAAGGAAAAAGGTAAAACTGAAACTTTCAATATTATCTTATTTCAAACGTATTACTAATGTTGCTATAAATATTGAAAACGTCGAAACTGGACACAACTCGAGGAACACAAGGCATGGCAAATTTACTTTCTTACCAATGTGAAGAACGGAAACTTCATGTTCAGTAGTAAAGTTAAATAAGCATGACTGCTTGGCTGTGAATGCCTTTAATATCATTCCTCATATAAGTTCTTTTATAGAAAATTTCAGCACCTTAAGAGAGTAAGAATCAACATTCTTACACTCACTAAAGAGAAAAATTTGATTCAGTCATTTTCGTCCCTTAATGGAAATATAATGAATATGTTTTGAGTGTATGAGAGTGCCATCTTAGTATATTTTTGCAAGCTTTTGAAACCATATCCATTAAGTGTCAGTCACCTTGGAAGAAGAATGCCACTTGCAAACTGTTTAGCCTTAAATGCCATCGTTATTTGTTTACATTTTGACATCGAGTATATATAGTCTCTTGAGTTAGATGTGAAATGGGTCTCTTCCACCCCCCCTCCCCTTATTCCGTCATGAAGACTCATCTACTGGTCCTTGTCTTGACACCTCCATACACACTACTACTACTCTGGATAACTATTGCTCTCCTCTTCTTATCACATGACCAAACCATCCGGATCTCAAGAATGACAGCTCTTTTCCTATGTGCGCCTGGATACAAGATGTCTCATCGGCGCTGCAATTTTTCTGGCGTTCTCCAGTG
This sequence comes from Macrobrachium rosenbergii, assembly GCF_040412425.1. NCBI lineage: Eukaryota > Metazoa > Arthropoda > Malacostraca > Decapoda > Palaemonidae > Macrobrachium > Macrobrachium rosenbergii. The sequence goes on from NC_089767.1 coordinate 6,821,138, forward strand.
ATAGACTACCGAACGGGGTTTCTCCTTTTCTCATGACATGATCAAACCATCTCAGTTTTTGTGGTCTGCGGCCAGGACGGACATTAGCTATTTCCTGCGTCAGTTATTCTATTTTGTCGTCACGTCTGCATTTTCATTTTCCTCTGCTATTTAGTGTAAGTCCATGAACAGATAGATCACCTTACGGGGTTTCTCATTTTCTCATGACATGATCAAACCATCTCAATTTTTGTAGTCTGCGGCCAGGACGGACATTAGCTATTTCCTGTGTCAGTTATTCTATTTTGTCATCACATCTGCATTTTCATTTTCCTCTGCTATTGAAAGTAAGTTCATGAACAGACTCGGGAAAAACATCAAAACCAAATGAGGATAATCATTTGATTCCTTCCTTTCAATGAACTCCATCAGTAGTATTTAGTTATTAATCTGAAAATCCGTTTTACTAATGACAGCAGCGATAGAAATATTATGAATTTTTAATATCATTGAGAGGTTTCAGTGTGTTGCCTAAAGTGTGATTCAGAGTATTTCTCCGATTACGGAATAACTCTTTTAGCCAGACTTTCAGCTCAATACCACTTGTCGAAATGAAATCAGGAGGATCGAGGAACGACTCAGGCAAAGAAGTTGCTTTTTGTATGTTTGTCTGTCCGTACGGACTTTCTTCTGTCCGTCCTCAGGTCTTAAAAAATACTGAGGCTATAGGGCTGCAAATTGGTATGTTGATCATCCACCATTCGATCATGAAATACCAAATTGCAGCCCTCTAGCCTCAGTTTTTCTGTCCGCCCTCAGGTCTTAAAAACTGCTGAGGCTAGAGGGCTGCAAATTGGTATGTTGATCATCCACCATCCGATCATCATACATACCAAATTGCAGCCCTTTAGCCTCAGTAGTTTTTATTTTATTTAAGGTTAAAGTTAGCCATGATCGTGAATCTGGCACCGCTATAGGTACCAACAACACAGGCCACCACCGGACCCTGGCTGAGTTCCATGGGACGCGGCTGAAAGTTTCATACAGCATTATATGCTGTATGAAACTCGGTTGCGCCGAAGAAGCTTCGGCGCATTTTTTACTTATTTTCTTTAATTAGACTTTTAAGGGCATAGACTAATGAGACGAACAATCCCCATTAAAGCTGTTTTGAATATAGGTTGTGTCAAGCAAACAGATTTAAAAAAAGAAAAACATTCAACAAAAGTTCCTGTTCTCGATTTTCGTGTGAATCGCGAGTAATCCTTGGATACAGGGATTGAAATCCTATTTCAAGCTGACAAATACCTCTCTACCTGTAATGCTGGTGGCACCCAACACCCTAAGGATTACCCGGGATTCAAACCAGGGAGGTCACTTAGGCCCGTCGTCTCAGGCGACAGTAACCCCAAATGAAAGTCTGACCTTTATCTGACCAATGTGTTGGGAGCGAAAGTAGACCTGATATTGAGTGCCGATTTGAATAAAAATCGAGGACTGTCTTAATGTGTTCTCAACCTTCGCAGATGTGTCGTTGGAAGGCTCACAGAGAGAGAGAGAGAGAGAGAGAGAGAGAGAGAGAGAGAGAGAGAGAGAGAGAGAGAGAGTACAATGATGAGAAGTAGGACAAAAGTCGAGCAGAGAGAGAGAGAGAGAGAGAGAGAGAGAGAGAGAGAGAGAGAGAGAGAGAGAAGCAAGTCAAAATCGAGCAGAGAGAGAGAGAGATGAGACAGTACAGTGATGAGAAGTAAGACAAAAGTGGATCAGAGAGAGAGAGAGAAGGGGTAGGGACAGATGAATTTGTTTGCATAACCTACAAAATATGCACATTAAGTTGTATACGATAGACGTTTGAATTATCTTAAGCCAAGTTTTATAGATATCATTGCTTTTAATGCAGCATTTGAAGGTATATGAATTGTTTGCAGTTGAAATCGAAACTATTAGAAGTTATATAAAGAAGGACTGTATAGAAATCACGTACATCTCGTCAATTCTATAATTATGCATCGTTGTTTGAGGTGTATTTTTCAGCACAAAGTTATTTCGCTTCAGTGAGATTTATTGACTATCTAAAAATTATTTGTAAACGTGATGCTTTTTTTGGGGGGGTTCAAATAGTTAGCCCCTCTGTTGATAATAGAAAGAAATTTAGATATTTTAAATCTTTATAGAAGTCACTTAACAGGAAGTGATTTATAGATCTAGATGTTTTGTAATGAATGTATCGATTCGTATAAATATTTTGTCTTGAAATGTGGCTTCTCTTATTTCAGAGCCGCGTCTTGGAATTGCAACCAACAAAGGTAAGTCTGTCTCTATAATTCATGTGTGTATATATATATATATATATATATATATATATATATATATATATATATATATATATATATATATATATATATATATATATATATATAAAACCAGGGTTTGAATGAAGATTATCGTTACTAGTTGCGACTAGTTTCGGAGATTCACAATCTTCCGTCATCGGGCCATTTATATTGGAATATATGTTACATTTAGAATCAATGAACTATTAAAGTAAAGTAAAATTAAGTATTACAAGATGCAAGAACCTAACCACGCAGCAAAATCTCAAAATACGGAGATACAGAGAGAAAATGTTTATTGTCAAAATGAGCAGAAATTGAAAGTCTACAAACACACCAATTCAACAGACCTTTCATTATAACAGAGAGAAGGTTTATCTCTCAGGGTATATAGAGACTCAACCACTCCCAGCTCCATTTCGTTGGTCCTGCAAATAAGGACTGAAAAAGAATCTCGATTTATAGGATGGTCATCCCCTTTCGTTCATTTTACTGTACCTCCTTTCGTATGCTCTTTCTTCCATCTTACTTTCCTCAACCCTCTCCTAACACTTGATTCATAGTGCAACTGCTTTGAGGTTTTCCTCCTGTTCCACCTTCCAAACCTATTTACTGTCAGTTTCCGTTTCAGCGCTGAATGGCCTTTGGCCTAAATTCTATAATCAGTTCTATGGGATGGTCAGACGCCCAGCGCTAAGTGATGGTTTGCTTAATGGCCCATTCGTCCTGACAGATCTTCCAGTATGTTCGAAGATGCGAACCCTGAAATTCCTCTCTCATATTCCGATGTACATTGCGCTACAGCAATGATACTTGTGCTTGTAAACAATAGACGATTGCAGCTCTATCGGTACCACATCCTTGAACCCCTGAAGAATTCTTGCAGTGTAGATTTTAGCCTAAATATCAATAAGAGACAGACCCTCTCTTTGTAATAATGAAAGGTCTGTTGAATTGCTGCATTTGTAGACTTTTAATTTCTGCTCATTTTGACAACAAACTGTGTATTTGTGTCTCTATATTTTCTGTAAATCTCCGAAACTGGTCGTAAGTAATAAGGATGGTTTTCATTCAAGGCCTGGTTTTAATATTTATTCTTCTAAGTTTTCCATGGAACTCTTCTGTTGCTGAGATATATATACTGTATATATATATATATATATATATATATATATATATATATATATATATATATATATATATATATATATATATGTATATATATTATATATATATATACAGTATATATATAATGTTTTCATGTTAACTTAATAAAAATGCAATTGCAGTCGCAGAGATGTATACTGATATAATCTGTACCATATTTATATTATTAGTATATATATGTGCATATATGTGTATATACACATAAATATACATACATATACTAATAATATAAATATGGAACATACGATATCAGTTTACATCTCTGTGATTGCAATTGCATTTTGATTAAGTTAACATGAAAGCGGGTGTAGCCCCGTATTAACACGCTTTACTCATTTGCGAAGATAACCTCTGGTTGCCCTTGTGAGTTAATTAGATTTCTTTTAAAGGTGAAATTGTCCTCCTCCTCCTCCTCCTCCTCCTCCTCCTCCTCCTCCTCCTCCTCCTCCTCCTCCTCCTCCTCCAGCCGCACTAAGTTAAAAATGAGTATTAATAGAATCGCCAGCCAAATCTTTTGTCCCCCAAGTTTTCCAAGACCAGGCGCTCAGTAGTCCATCAGGCAGATCTCAGTACGAAAAATGGATAAGTGGGATAAATGAAGATCCGGGCGTTGGCGTGGTGAAGAAGAAGAAGAAGAAGAAGAAGAGAGAGAGAGAGAGAGAGAGAGAGAGAGAGAGAGAGAGAGAGAGAGAGAGAGAGAAAGGAGACGTTCGTATCTGTCTAGAGCTGGGTGAACTGGCTGGCGATAGGGTAAAACGATTTAAGAAGCCAGTCAGCTGTTGAAGACCAAACTGGGGGACAAGATTCAGTAAATAGCAGAGTAAAAGAACGAAAGAATAGATTTTTTAGGGACAAGTTGGGGTTAGGGGGGGGTGTCCAGTTTCCTAGGATTACTTACAGTCTTACTCAGGGTTTTATTAGTTTAAATTCATCTTGCATTATTAACATCATGCGCCTGCTGCTAAGAATTTTTTATGTAGAGCTTTTGTATAGGGATTTGTTATTGTCACCCTTATTCAGCTTTGCCAGCCAGTAGTGATTATACAGTATATTTTTTTAACAGCAAAGACTGTAATGTCTCTTACAGGCTTGAAGCTGTTGTTATGAAGAAGCTACGAACAGAATGTGGTGGCTCTGAGCTTGAGATCTTCTTTTCTCGCTAAGAATTAGATTTCCAAAAATAGCTGTCTGCTTTCACTGGAAAACGCTTGTCACAACGTCCTCTGAAGTCATACTGCCTTAGGAATGAGGGTTATAACGCTAGGTCTACCTCTCTTTTCTGCGATTTCTCTGACATTTGGGGAGTGTGTGTGCCGCAACGTTAAAGATATGTGGTTGGAGCCGATGTAACTGAATCTAATTGTGATGGGTGGAAGCTCATGTCTTCTACACACACAGGAAATAAATATTATGATATTGGCTGTGGATATTGACCGTCAACTTCATAAAAACACACTGTAGGTTTAGGGTCAGATTCGATGGCGTTATCGAATCCATCTTATGACAAAATATTGATATTTCAGAATTATGCCACAATTCCAGGTGAGGCGGTAAAAAATAATTATTTTTGTTTTATCAAAGTTTTTTAAAAGACAAACGGTATTATTATTAATGTATAAAGATAATACGGTGAAAAGATTGTTTTTGATGCTGTATTTCAGATATATTTTACATGTTTGAATTGTGAAAACAAAACATTGTTGTTGCTCATAAATCGTTTTTTATATTTAAAAAGAAGGAGAAGGCATATTAAAATAAAATATGCCTCTGATTCTGATTTCTAGGTTATTCTCAATGTCACAGGAGTGAAAACACTGCGATACTCTTATTGTGTTTCTCTTATTTAAGAATACTTTTTGACTCTGTGATTATTTTAACTTCCAATTTATTACTTCTTCACAATCAGGGCCAGGTATCTTCACCAACCTGAAGTTACTGGTGACTTTAAGAGAGCAGGAATTATAAGGATTAGGATGTCTCAGAGACTTATTAATCCATCCGAGGAGACATCATGTGCTCATTTATCTCTAGGAACAGGTTTTACTGTTCAATCACAGTGTTTTCTAATGATTTTGTCTAGCTTTCTTTTAAACTCTTCCTCCACACTGTTGCTATTGACAGCTTCTGGTGGCAGTTTGTATCTCTTCAGTTCTAGTTTCCATCCATTGTCTGTCATATTTAAGTTTTAGATATCTGCATAAATACTGACCAGTGTTCAGTAACCTCATAATGAGAATATTAACTGGTAAGACAGAAATGTGAATTGGTAACCTAAATCTGATACTTGGCGACAGAAATCATTCGACCTTTGCTTTTCGTTATTGTTATTATTATTATTATTATTATTATTATTATTATTATTATTATTATTATTATTATTATTATTCAGAAGATGAAACCTACTCATATGGAACGAGCCAACAAAGAGCCCACAGTGGCCATTAACTTGAAATTCAAGCTTCCAAAGAATATGGAGCTCATTCGAAAGAAGTAACAGAAGGTAATGGGAAATAGAGAAAGGGGAGATCAGGTAACAGAAAGACAGATAAATTAACAGACGAATAAATAGATAAAAATGTAAGTCAGTTATTAAAATGCAAGGAGAACAGTATTAGGTTAGCAGTGCATTGCACCTTCGCTCGAGGCTGTTCCCTGGTCGTCATCACGTCTCCGGTCTGACGAGTCATAATGATGAGAGGAGAGTGACGTCATTCAACACTTTTGTTTTTCTTTTGCCCGGAGCGCTGTCTGTGCACCTCACGCGATGCACTCTAGGCATTACTTAAGGTTCTTTGCAGCGTTCCTTCGGCCCCTAGCTGCAACCCCTTTCGTTCCTTGTACTGTACGTCCTTTCCTATTCTTTGTTCCGTGTTATTTTCCACCCTCACCTGACGACTGTTTCTTAGTGCACCTTTCAAACCTCTTACTCTCAATTTTCCTTTCAGCGCTGAATGTAGGTCCCAGCGCTTGTCCTTCGGTCGGCATTGTATATTTTATCTATTTACCTACTGTTTTTTGAGTCATTCCATGAACGAATCGGATGACTGGGATGTGGGGGAAACATTCTTATGGAACTGAATGCTACATGTGAAAAATATTATAATTCCTAAGAGAATCCTGATGATGTTAAAAGAAGTGACAGTTTGTTGTTTTCATTTAGGGCCGCTATTTCTGTCAGGTAGTAAACTCTAATCATCTGCTTGGCAAGACGCTTAAACGCCATATTTCATAACTAAGTATATGCGTGATTAGGAGCGCTGAAACCTATAAAACATCATCTAAATGACACAAGATATGAGGAGAGAAATGAGTATGAGTAGTAATATGACCTATATACCATGGTATGTATAGAGTATTAAAAAAGAAGAACTTTTGTGTTGTGTTACTTTAGAGAAAGAGAGAGAGAGAGAGAGGTTTTTCAAGCGTTGTGACTGCTTTGTCAGCTTTATTTAGAAGTGCACGCTCCCTTACCTTTTGCGTGTGAATAGGGGAATAGTTTCTTTTTTGTGTTTGTTGAGCGGTTAGGGGCAATGCTCGTTGGGTTTTTCGTTTTTCCTGTACTTGTGGTGTTAAGAGGGTTCCGTCCTTCAGTGCACTGGAGTCCTGTGAGGATACTTTCAAAGATTGCTTTCTTCACTCTCTCTCTTTCTCTTTCATTGTACGTTGCAGAGCCCCTCATACCCTCTCTTTTGAAATGCGCTACAGAACGGAGCTTATCTCACCTTTATGGGATGCGTGAGTCAAGGAAGCAAGGTTTTCCTTGATGTGGTGAGATCTTCAGTTGTTGATTATTTTTGTCTGACGTCACTGATGGTGAGTTAGAAGGGATTACCAGAACACTTTGTCCTCCGAATTTTATGCTCTACCTTTCCAGAACTGAATTTGCCTTCAAGATTTCATTGAGCAGTGTTTCATTGGCGTAGCTTTCGTTTGATTTCCTTTCCTCGCGTTTATTCACTTGTCTGTGATTCACTGACGCATATCTATGTATAAAGACTTGGCGTCATTGCTACCTGAATTACATACAATATTTACTTCATGCCTTAACAATCTTCAACAGTTTGGTTTCAGAAAGTACTGTAGTTTTACAGATACCAATACCAAAATCTTACTCGGTTTCTGGGAAATCTTCAACCCAAGCTGCTGTACTAGAAACCAAATCGAAGATTGTGTCACCACGCTCTCTCTCTCTCTCTCTCTCTCTCTCTCTCTCTCTCTCTCTCTCTCTCTCTCTCTCTCTCTCTCTCTCTCTCTCTCAACCGTTCTGTCTATTAAGTCAGCCGTAGATCAAATAGAAGATTGTATCTCTCTCTCTCTCTCTCTCTCTCTCTCTCTCTCTCTCTCTCTCTCTCTCTCTCTCTCTCTCTCTCACTCAACCAACCGTTCTGCCTATTAACTCAGCCGTAGATCAAATCAAGTACCATGTTATCATTAATGAACACACAGCGTATTACCTGGCGGAAGCTGGCCAGCGCGGCTTTGATAGTACGATTTCCCATCTGTATCGCGAAAGATATCTCATGCTGGAATAGTCATTTACTGCTAGAAACTGGACCGCCAGACGAAGCGAGTCATTTGAACAATTTGTATATCTTTGGCAAAGATTTCGGATAGATCATCGTACGAAGTGTATTTATCATTCGTTGCATCAAGGCTGCAGGAACAAGTATGATTCTCCGATGAAAGTCAGTTGTCACGGAGAGTTAAAATACTGGAAGTGAAACTTTCTCTTTCTTCCAGCTCACTTTCCTCAACCCTCTCCTGACAGTTGATTCAGAGTGCAACTGCTTTGAGGTTTTCCTCCTGTTACACCTTTCAAATCTTTCTATTGTCAATTTCCCTTTCAGCGCTGAGTGGCCTCATAGGTACCAGTGCTTGGCCCTTGGCCTAAATTCTATATTCAGTTCAGTTCACAATCAATACGTGAAATAGAGTCAGTCCATCTCTTAGTAGAATGTGAGAGGGTTTGGAGATTTTCGAAAAATGAGTTAGAGGAGATTTTTCAGACAGTCTTCCGTTCAGCATTGTCTTAAAGAGAAAGAAAAGAGCATAGAATAAAATGGGCGGTATTCCAAAGAGTCTTGACCAAGAAAAATGTATTTACCAATCAGAAAAGAGATAAAGATGTCCGTAATAGAAGAGAAAAAAATATATCAACTGCAACCACTGTGTTAGAGCGAATTATAAATAAAAAGTGATGTGAAACTAAAGTTTAGTTGCCTTTGTTTCAGTTGGGAGAGAATTGGACTTTTGGGAGTAAAGTCAATTATGGTTGACTTCTCTGAGATTTCTATTTGTAATGTGATCATATATAGTGGAAATGGTCTTCAATACAGTATTTAAGTCTTGCATTAAATTATAATAGAAATTTGGGTGTCTCATGTGATGAGAGGCAACATTCATAAGGCGGAAATCATTTCTTTGCAGCATCCCTTCGGCCCCTAGCTGCAACCCCTTTCATTTCTTTTACTGTACCCCCACACGTACTGCTCACTTATTCCCTTATTCTTAAAGTGTTCACTCTATCTACCATTCTCTTCCATACCCTTCGCATGTTCTAACCTTCTCAAAAAAACTCTGGTCCAAATTTCCACTTATGTTAATATTGGTCAGTTTCTACATGGCTACGCGCTTCGCAATCTCGTGAACATTGTTTATATGTAATATTAGTGTGGCAAAAGTCCTCCTTATATATAGCCCAGCAGAGTAATTGATTCATGAAAACCTGACGAAGCAAGTGTTCCGTCATTCGGTGGAAAAGGCTCTTCTTATAACCCAGAAGGCCCAGTTGTAATGTTTTCAACTCTGAACCGAATTTCAAGAACATTATCAAAGATCTCTTTCACGAGAAGAAAAAAACTGAAGAAAATATACCCATAGGAAAGGATTTATAATTATTTATCTGCTGTGTGTTGTCATTTTATGGACACTTCGGAAGTCAACAACGACCATCTAACATAGGTTGAATTATTATTATTATTATTATTATTATTATTATTATTATTATTATTATTATTATTATTATTATTATTATTATTATTATTATTATTATATCAGTAGATGAAACCTATTCACGTGGAACAAGCACACCAAAGGGGTCATTGAATTGAAATTCTTCAAGTTCCCAAAGAATGTTGGTTTCAGCCTCCCACCGCAGCAGACCCCACACTGCAGCAGTAACTGATCATGATACAGAGGGGGGAGAGACGCGAACCCGCGACATCTGAGTGGAAAAATCCACGTCACTAACCACTATACCAGCGGACCTACTAAAAGCAGGATTTCTGCTCTAAACGACTCGAGTAGGATACTGCTTAATCATTATCTGACTCAAACGATTTCAAATGGCTTTGGGAGCAGTCGCACTTTGTAGAATGACGAAGCTTCTATTAAACTGTTTGCGAAAAAGGTTTTCGGGACTGATAACATTTTACCTCTGAACACCCTGTATAAGTAATATATTTAAGTTAACACCCTGTGTAAATAATATATTTACGTTTAATGTGCTGAAGTTAAAGCTGTTGCAGGTGTGTTATTTATCCATTTCGGCTGCCTTAAGCGTGAATTGTATTTGTTTTGTGTTGTTTCACGAATGGCAGAATTATAGTGATCCCAAATGACGTGGAGAAATTAATTATTATAAATTCAGGGACAGTCACTACATTGCGATATGAAAGCTGTCAATCACTGGGGGCTGACTATTTGATGAATGGGGATCCAAAATTATAAATATTAAATGCAACGGGACTAAGTTATGGTTAATTAGTATTGAAGCAGATGCTCTCTCTCTCTCTCTCTTATATATATATATATATATATATATATATATATATATATATAGATATATATATATATACATATATATATACATATATATATATATATATATATATATATATATATATATATATATATATATATATATATATATATATATCACTTTCACAGTTGATCCCTGATTCCCATTTCCTGCCGAGAGCAACCAGTTCCAGGACTTGGAATTGGAACTTCAAAAGTTCAAGCGAAGTTACAATGAAATACTATCCTTAAATAATTCTCCTTGCATTTTAATTTACTTTCATTTTTATTTATTTATTCTTTTGTTAATTTGTTAACTTTTCCTTTCTAAAACTGATCTCTTTTTGCATTTCCCATTATCTTCTGTTACTTCTTGCTAGTGAACACCATATTCTTTGGAAGCTTGGATTTCAAGTCAGTGGTGGGCTTCTTCCATATGGATAGGGTCCATCTTCTGAATAATATATATAGGTATACAGTACATATATATATATATATATATATATATATATATATATATATATATATATATATATATATATATAGAGAGAGAGAGAGAGAGAGAGAGAGAGAGAGAGAGAGAGAGAGAGAGAGAGAGAGAGAGAGAGAGAGAGAGACCGTTGATAAATGTGTGCTTTAAATGATATATGGTTTTGATTTCATGGGACCACCACGTGAAATTAGTGTATATATACATATATATATATATATAATTTCTCTCTCTCTCTCTCTCTCTCTCTCTCTCTCTCTCTCTCTCTCTCTCTCTCTCGTTTCGAGAGGTTCCTCGTCAGCTGATTAGTTTCTAAGAATCGTGAATAACATAGTATAATGAGTCCTCCAGTCTTAATTGACATACCATTCAAAACTCATTTAAATCCTCTTTCCTCGTCCTCTGAGACTCTGATATCAATCATTATGTGACTGCACAAGACGACGAGGCTGCTGCTAATTCATTTTCCTGCTCTACATCTTTCTTAACTCGATTATTCCACAATAAACCGTGTGTCACTTGACGCCACTCTGGCCAGTAAAA
>NC_089767.1:6837447-6899947 GCF_040412425.1 Macrobrachium rosenbergii
GCCGGCACAATAGTTTTCTTTTACAGAAAACTAAAAAGGTCTGAAAGGTGTAACAGTAGGAAAACCTCAAAGCAGTTGCACCATGAAGCATTTGTTGGGAGAGTGTGGAAAGTAAGATGGAAGAAAGAGAATATGAACGGAGTTATTGAATATGACATAAGCGACCTTCATTAACTCGTATTTCCATTGAAATATGTGCTGTTGACGAATAATAAAGCTATTTCAATTATATTCATCTCAAAAGCGCGTAACAAAGCTTCAGTTCGATTGGCCCGGTTTATGTAAACTAATTTCATAGATATTTTTTGTCGTTCACAACGTCTTATGGTATATCTTGAAATCCTGGAGTCCATGACTTATGTTCAGGACAAACTCGGTCAGTCATATCACCAAGTTTATTGCTAATTGCTTTATTTTATTTATGAAAAAAATCGTAAAAAAATCCAAATCAGTCAGTCACTTCACTAAGTTTATTGCTGATTGCTTTATTTTATTTATAAAAAAAATTACATATAAAAAGGTCAGGTACTCTTAATTGTGAAAAAAAAAAAGAATTGTTAGAAATACTGTGAATCTGCTTAACACTGAAACGAAAAGTCTGGCAAACAAGGTTTTGAGTTTCTCATCCGCTTGTCCCGATCTGAAATTTGAATACCCAAATTGGACAGGGAGTTTTTTTTCGCTTTTTTTTCTGAATTGCTGTTTTTGTAACTTTCCGCCAGCCTCATTCTGCATTGGGAAGCTGAACGAAAATCAAGGTACAATATTTTTGATATCCTTCTTTCCATTTTCATAGCTCTGCCTCGGGGTTGTGTTTTATTATGTCCAAAATATGTGCTACTTGAATAATATATATTCCGTTTTATATGTTTGCTGTTTAAACGTCTCTTTTGCATTCACGGGGAGAGAGAGAGAGAGAGAGAGAGAGATCTGTGTCTGAGAGTAATAACGGTAATGCAAGCTTTAAAGTATATATTCATTTTGAATATTTATACAAAGCGTTTATCTGTAGACCGGGGTAATCACAGCTATATATTTAATTTTTATATCAAATAATATATCAGTAAAAAAGAATGTGAGAAATAATAATAATAATAATAATAATAATAATAATAATAATAATAATAATAATAATAATAATAATAATAATAATCCCCAATTATATGGCAAATTGTATTAATGTGCAAAATATATACTATATAATTGTGGATTTTTATTACATAACAGTTTTTCATGATATTGTGAATAATATAATAATAATAATAATAATAATAATAATAATAATAACTTTCGTCTAAAGTCTATATGTTTTAGATTCTGGATATATAAGGATTCGAACGACGTTAGATAATGGCGTGCCTCGAGTTAGTAGCTCTCCGCAACAGAGAGAGAGAGAGAGAGAGAGAGAGAGAGAGAGAGAGAGAGAGAGAGAGAGAGAGAGAATTTTCTTTCAATGTCAACTGTTTTTATAAAGACTTAGAGAGAGAGAGAGAGAGAGAGACATCGTCTCTATTTATATCACTGCTTTCATAAAGACAGAAGAGAGAGAGAGAGAGAGAGAGAGAGAGAGAGAGAGAGAGAGAGAGAGAGAGAGAGAGGGTAATAATGCCTTCTCTTCCAAAGTCAACTCCTTTTATAAAGGCTTAGAGAGAGAGAGAGAGAGAGAGAGAGAGAGAGAGAAGGAGAGAGAGATCGTCTTCTCTGTTAATATCAGCTGCTTTTATAAAGACTTAGAGAGAGAGAGAGAGAGAGAGAGAGAGAGAGAGAGAGAGAGAGAGAGAGAGAGAGAGAGAGATCGTCTTCTCTATTAAAATCAGCTGCTTTTATCAAGATTTATGCAGAGAACTGAACCCGATGTCCTTAAAGCATGTGTTATCAAGGCACGTAGTATGAAAGAAGAAAAAAATGCGCCGAAGTCTCTTATGTGCAATCGAGTTTTCTGTACAGCGCATAATCAAGGCCACAGAAGATAGATCTATCTTTCGGTGGTCTCGGTATAGTGCTGTATGAGCCGCGGCCCACGATTCTTTAACCATCGACCGGTGGTGGTCAGCCTATATCGCTGCCAGATGCAGGAAACTTTACTTTTAGTGTCAAGTGAATGGAACAAGAAAAATCAAAATATAAAGAACTGCAAGGTAAAAATATGTGCGGGAACCTGACTCCTTTCGTCGTGAGCAGGATATGTTATAAATCTCTCTCTCTCTCTCTCTCTCTCTCTCTCTCTCTCTCTCTCTCTCTCTCTCTCTCTCTTTTAAGTGCTTGTTAAAGCGTTGTAATGTTATAATTATATGTTATGAATCTCTCTCTCTCTCTCTCTCTCTCTCTCTCTCTCTCTCTCTCTCTCTCTTTCTCTCCCCGTTTACGTGCTTATGAAAGCGCCGTAATGTTATAATTAGATTCATAAATAGTTAAGGTCTTTAAATAACAAAGCTTTAAAGGGAATATATGTTCACAGCAGATGTACTGAATAACTAAGACTGGTAGTAAAATAACAGATAAAATATTGATGTGAACTCTAAAGTTTTGACATTTAATGGAAGCAAGGATAGTAAGTATCAACTGATGATTGATTAATAGCCTGAACTAACTACAAGACACTAAGTACCGCCGTCGCAATCAGGGGATATAACTGTACTTAAGGTAAGCAGTATGGCAGAAGGAATATTATGATTTGATAAGTTGGTATACTTCAGTAAAACCTCTCTTCTAATCTCTGAACTCTTGACATTCTGGAGTTCTCGAGTAATCTTTCGCCATTTAATCTGCTTATGTTATTATCCCCTGTATTAATGTTAAGCTCGTAAGTCTTTCTCTACTCGTGATTTGTTTATCTGTTTTGACGTCGTATTTTAAAGGAAGTAGGTCTTTTCTTTCCTCAAGACTTTGGAAACGGGCCACACAAGAGATTTTATTCTTGTCTGAATGGCACTGACCTTTAAAAATGTCGGTAGCTGTCATTACCCCTATTCGCACATTTGTGTCTTCAGGGATTATTCAGAGAGAGAGAGAGAGAGAGAGAGAGAGAGAGAGAGAGAGAGAGAGAGAGAGAGAGAGAGAGAGAAAATTCTATATTTTCCTCTATAAGAAAGATATCATGTTCCAGAAGGTTTGAGTAGTAACGTCAACAACAAACTTAGCATAAATTGGCGTAATCATTTATATAAGTCAACGCTTAGGTTATTAAGATGATGTTAAAAACTGTGTACCTATTTTCACAACTTTTTTTGTTACCCATTGAAATGTCTTCCCAGACATTATGTCCACGTAACAAAGAGACGTTTGTCTTCATTGACTATATTTTTCGCTTACATGCTAATATGATGATAGATATTCCTCTATTTTTTGTATGAACGCCTGCTGTTGAAAATACGATGATAAGTAGAAGTGTCCTGTGGGTACCGTGCTTACAGAAAGAGGCTTTTTTGTATGTTAACATTTAAAAGAATTTTGTAACACTCGTCTCTTATTACCTTGCTTATGGAAAGTGGTTTTGGTTTTCTGTAATAGAAAACTGTTGTTCCGGCTTTGTCTGTCCGTCCGCATTTTATTCAGTCCGCACTTTTTCTGTCCGCCCTCAGATCTTAAAAACTAATGAGGCTAGAGGGCTGCAAATTGGTATGTTGATCATCCACCCTCCAATCATTAAACATACCAAATCGCAGCCCTCTAACCTCAGTAGTTTTTATTTTATTTAAGGTTATTACTTAGCCATAATCTTGCGTCTGGCAACGCTGTAGGACAGGCCACCACCAGTCCGTGGTTAAAGTTTCATGGGCCGCGGCTCATACAGCATTATACAGAGACCATCGAAAGATAGATTTGCTTTCGGTGGCCTTGATTATACGCTGTACAGAAAACTCGATTGCGCCGAAGAATCCTCAGCTCATTTTTTACTTGATCTTTATTGCACACATTCTCAATCTGGTGCTACTTTATTTTGGAATTTATCACCGATGGTAATGGCGTCGACAGCCCCGAACATTACAACTAAATTACGTAAAATTTTTCCCCCAAATTTTCACGCTTATTTCTAGCATGAAGCTGATCCGATTTCCATGAATATTTGAACAATATAATCCTAGAATACTGCGCCCCATTGCCTGTACTCCACGGCCTGCTACAGCGACAAGGGTCTTTGAAGAGATTGTGAGGATTAGTAATATTTATTTTTACTCTTCTAAAATTATTATTCACAGCACTTAAAGTATAACGTGGAGGTGTTGAGGGAAATATATATATATATATATATATATATATATATATATATATATATATACATATATATATATTTATCGTCCTGTATATATGTATGACTATTTTTTTCCTTTAGAGGAAGAGTTTAATTTTTTTTTAAACGTCTCTTCACATTTCAGTGGCGTCTGATTATTTTTAATGAATCCGAACCATTACACTTTGTTCTTGTCAAATGTAATTGAAGATTTACTCTCGTTTTACTTTTATGTAGCGATATCTAATGCTTTATTCAAAATCAGTTAGCAGAGGCATCCTCTTCTTTAAAAATATTAGGGCCATAACATAAGAATTGCTGGATTTCTTCCTTATTTACTATTGTGTTTCGTGACCGTGAAAATTAAAAGCCACGAAAATACGGTTGTGCTTTGCAAGGTGGTTTGTGCTTCCTCTGTTCAGATATAGAGTACATGACCATTGTTAGTCAATAGTCGCTTGCTATTTAATTAAAAATAGTATTCAAAATATTTCAGTCCTGTAACTGAAACCGTTTTTCCTACGATTGTACAAACCACTACAATGGTTTGATAACTGAAGTGCTTGTGCCTGTGGCAACATTATATTTAAATAATGATTGATTGGAATCCATACAGAGGATTCGTTTAGAAGTTTATTATTTTTGCTTTATGATTTATAGAATTAGACTGCCTGACTGTATGAATTGAACTAGACTTGTTTATGTACATACGAAGCAAATCAGAATATCTCAAGCCTTTTTAGTTTTCTGTAAAAGAAAACTATTGTGCCGGCTTTGTCTGTCCGTCCGCACTTTATTCTGTCCGCACTTTTTCTGTCCACCCTCAGATCTTAAAAACTACAGAGGCTAGAGGGCTGCAAATTGGGATATTGATCATCCACCCTCCAATCATCAAACATACCAAACCGCAGCTCTCTAGCCTCAGTAGTTTTTATTTCATTTAAGGTTAAAGTTAGCCATAATCTGGCATCTGGCAACGATATAGGCTAGGCCACCACCGGGCCGTGGTTAAAGTTTCATGGGTCGCAGTTCATACAGCATTATACCGAGACCACCAAAAGATAGATCTGTTTTCAGCGGCCTTGATTGTACGGCGTGGCGGCTGTACAGAAAACTCGATTGCGCCGAAGAAACTTTGACGCATTTTTTACTTGTTTCTTGAAACAAACCTTTTTGTCTGCACATGTAAATACTCTGTGAACAGTCCTCCTCGCTTGTCGCATCTAAGCGCGCCTAGTTTTAATTAATTCCTGCTGACTTGCTGCAAACTGCAATAATTTTCTTAACTCATTACCCAAATGCTTCTCATCTTTCGACTGTGTTTAGAGAACTGAGGCTTTAATTACACAGCAAACCTTCGTTTATATGTACGTGCCGCGTTTGCACTGCCGGGTCAGGGTTAAATATCACGGCTGAGGCAATTAGGGCAATCGTCACAAAACGGGGTTAATTGGGCTTTGCGCCTTGCGTTGTGCGACTTGCATTAGGAATTTCCTAATCTCTGGGCAACCATTGAGTTCTTTGCTAGCTTTATACGCTTTGTCTAGTAAGGCGTTTTTATACGCTTTGTCCAGTAGGTTGTTTTTATACTCTACAGCGTATAATGAAAGCCATCGAAAGTAGATCTATCTTTCGGTGGTCTCGGTATAATGCTGTATGAGCTGTGGCCCATGAAACTTTAACCACTGGCCGGTGGTGGCCTATCCTATATCGTTGCCAGATGCACGATTATGGCTAACTTTAACCTTCAGTAAAATAAAGACTACAGAGGACAGAGGGCTGCAATTTGGTATGTTTGATGATTGGAGGGTGGATGGTCAACATACCAATTTGCAGCCATCTAGCCTCGGCAGTTTCCAAGATCTGAGGGCGGACAGAATAAAGATTTTTCCGCGGTGAAAGTGTGTTCCGCTATTTCAGATGTCTCTCCAGCCACTAAAGGAGTCTTATTGGAATACCGTATTCGATTTCCGTGCGTTTGATCGGGCCACAGGTGGTCTGACATAATTATGAGCAAGTCCAAGAGAGACAAGGTCTACCCAACTGGGTGGAGTCGCCTCCCACCTGGGTTAGCTACGTAGGCGATGACGTATCTTAGAGGTAACTGCTCGTTACGGCAATTCACCTGCTGACGCAATAAGCAGGTAGACAAAGCTCCGCCTACCTTGGGGGATTTGGGGCGAAGTGAGCAGACCTTGTCTCTCTCGGCCTTGGTTTTGACATGGTTATAAGCATCTAGCCCGAAAAGCTGACCTGAGTTGCTCATTATGAAATGGGATCCAATTTGGGAATTCGTATGCTTTGAATGCTTTCGAATTGGTTGCCTGAAACAGGAAACTGTGAAAAGATTCATCGGTAATCATTCATTGTTTTTCACCGCAGTATGTGTACATTAATTTCATATTTTTTTCCGCATAAGATCTCTATGGTTTTCGTGTATCAAATTTCACGTTATTTTTTTCTAACATACGGAAATATTAAAATATTAGCCATATCTTTGCTTGACCGTGTTTTTGTGTGCAAGGGAAACGTAGTGTATTGTCTTTCCAACGTATCTCTTTCCCCTGCTTTTACTACAACTTTGTAGTATGCATTGTTATAATTCCTTTCTTTACCGTGCTTTTCGTTCCTCGTATGGGTACAATTCTCATAAGGCTTGAGAAATGGCCTGCCTTTATTATTATTATTATTATTATTATTATTATTATTATTATTATTATTATTATTATTATTACTGCTGATAAGAATTTCACAATATCTTGATCAGCTGTTATGTAATAAGAATCCACAATTATATAAACAAATTATCTTTTGCATATTAACACAATTTATTTGTATAACTTTGGATTTTTATCACGTATTATTATTATTATTATTATTAAGATGATAGGCTAATCTTTATATTGCATTACCTGTAAGGAGGAGAATCGTATCTTTATTTCGAAAAAGGTTATGCAGGTTTTATGCCTGTTGGAATGAATGATATATATTTTTTTGATTAGCATATTACTACCTTAAGGTGATGCAAGTTTTCTTTTGTAAGTTGGAGAAGAAAGGACTTTCCCCGCGGGTCAAAAACATTCCAGTTGTGTATCGTACAGTTTCACTTGGTGTTTCTCATGGTACACGCTTCCTTGTTGGTAAGATGAGCTCGAGACCACAGGACGTCTGGCTGTTAATGACAGTTGAATTCCCACGTCGTTTCTGACTCATAAAAGAGGCACTGCCCACTTACTTGATTCTGGAACATAAACACTTCTTACGAATATCGATCGTTTCATCAGACAGCTACACTGCCCTAAAATGGAAGACTGCAGTGTCTGGAAAAATACAAAACTGAGAAAAATGGTAGACACTTCCTTGCCCTACTAATGATTTTCCAGATACTGCAAATCCCTAAATAAAGCATTGAAGAATCATTCTCAAACTGCAGTAACTTGTATTAGTGTTTCACAATGCGTGGCATATCTCAATTTCGAAAATTTTGCAGGTACTGTAGTTTTCCATATTAGGGCACTACAGATGACCTTATCAGAAACAAATTCCTTCAAGTTGACAGGTCTGATGAGAACGCCTTCGTGCGCATATTGGTAATTGAGTTTCCGAGGGACCATTTATATCGTGGGATAGTGTTTCTGCCGTCAGTGCACCTCACGCGGTCCACTGTAGGCGTTAACGTAAGGTTCTTTGCAGCGTCCCTTCGGGCCCTAGGTGCAACCCCTTTCATTCTTATGGACTTAGAAAAATCAAGAATAATTGAAAAATTAAAAAATAAAGCAAAATACAATGGGCCAGAAAAATTAAGAATAACTAAAAAATAAAAATAAACTAAATACAATAAAAAATAGGCCATGAAAAACAAAATGGATGATTTATGTAAAACCTGTGGTAAAATGATTTTATCTAGAGAGAGAGAGAGAGAGAGAGAGAGAGAGAGAGAGAGAGAGAGAGAGAGAGAGAGAGAGAGCTGTGAGTTAATCATTTGCAAATGTTAACAAAAACGAGTTGCGTAACGTCAGGAAAATAGTCATTTGAAAAGGCCCGATATGGAGACTCACTTTCAAAGAATCTTTGGAAAGAATTTTCATTTGAAAGATTCTCGCGATTTATGTTCCCTATTCAGAGAATCGTTATCGCATCCGATGACAAATGCAATTGGTTGCATTGAAAACGGCCAAGGAGAGGTCTTTAAATCTTTCCGTGTTTGTCAAAAATGAAATGTCTCGTAAAATTTACCATTCTCTTTGTGTCAGGAAGAATGACTTCCGTAATATATGATGATATCATGACGTAGCTGGCGAATGAGATTTTATACCTTTCCTGCGTTAACATCCTCAACAGAAGGTCAGACTTCGTTGCAAATAGAAGGGGACTTATTTTTGGCTAGATGGACTAAACCATTTTAATTTTTAAAATTCATTTAAGATCTGCGATGGTCATGTATGTAAGTGCCCTGGTAAGATAGTTTGGCAATGATTGACGGAAAGGTTTGAGACTTGGTTAGCATAATGGCATCAGTTTCCCTTTTTCATTATGTCATTATATATATACATATATATATGTGTATATATATATAATATATATATAATATATATATATATATATATATATATATATATATATATATATATATATATATATATATATGATTATGGTCCCACTTACACATGATTTATTTATCACGCATCACCACAGGTGGAAGAACAAGTGACTGGGTGTAGGTCCTGACCGGTTTCGACTTTATTTCTAAGCCAGTGGCTTGATATAGAGTCGAAACTGGTCAGGATCTACATCCTGTCTCTTACTTTTTTATCTATCTTTATTTTATATAATATTTATAAATTTACTAATTAGATGGGGTAGCTGTAGAAGAGCTTTTTGAGGATGGGAATGCAGGTCATACCCCTTATCTTCAAACTAGCTGCGGCTGTTATCCTGACACAGCTGGGTCCACTGCTGGGCGGCAGGCCTAAAGCAACCCAGGCACTTTGCACACGCGAACCTAGACCTCTGACACCAACATTACTTGAGAAGCTTAACTTGAGAAAGGAAGACTCAAATTGCAGTCTGCTTAAAGGAGTATCAAGAGAGACTTTGGCATCGCGAATACAATTTTCCCTCGTGCCAAGTGGCCTTCGCTCTCAATTGGGTATTGACTGAAGGAATTTTTCTGCCCATGTCAAGTTGGTGTCCGTCGCTCTTAAGAACTCAGTTCGCTTCAACCGAAGTTCCTGCAACTTGCAGTGCTGCCTGTTACGTGACGAAGTTTGGAATCAGTTTTTTTTTGTAGAGATTCAGCGCGATTTTATTAACCTCCGCCCTTTTTGTGAATAGTAATAAAGATTTTAATTAAATATTTAATATATAAAATTTGTTTAGGGTGAGATTTATGGATCAGCTGTAATGCTCTTTTAACTGAAAAACAAATATATGACAATTGACAAATGAACATCATTTGGTAACGAAGATGATGTTAAATTTCCACACCATAATTTTTGCCTATATAGCAATTAAACTCAACTAATTATAATTTTCATTTAGTTTGTAATTTATGCATGTTTACTTTGCAAATCAATTTAGCCTACTCATTGTCTGATTAGTCTATTTAATTTACAAATTGAATTCAGCCTGCCATTTGTTTGATTTGCATTATTTAGTCTTTCACGGCATTCCACCTCCTGAAAACCTGTTTTGTATATTAATGTTTGTTCTGGCAAACATAAAGTTATCACTCTTCGCCAGTCATTTTCTTCTTCTTCTTCTTCTTCTTCTTCTTCTTCTTCTTCTTCTTCTTCTTCTTCTTCTTCTTCTTCTTCTTCTTCTTCTTATTATTATTATTATTATTATTATTATTATTATTATTATTATTATTATTATTATTATTATTATTATTATTCTTCCTGGCTTCTCATTTTCAAGAAACCTGATATGTGTATACTGTTCTTTTGTAATTATTTTCCCTAAATATTTTTGCCCTTGACTCTTCTTTTCAAGGTCATGGGTTATTCAAGTGTAAAAATTTTAGATTTTTCCTCAAGTCCTCAGTCTTTGATTGCTAAGAGTCTTCGCTCGTCACAGATTCGACTGCTATCGCTCAGGTTCCTCCTACAGAATAGCTTTGTTTTTCACTCAAGATATTTATGCCCTTAAAATGAATTTATGACCTTAAAAGGATTTATCAAGATCCAAAGTCATTCAGCGTGCAATTTTCATTGATCTTGTTGAAGCTTTGTAGTTTTGTAACTTGGTGATTGGTATTTTCCTCCAGTATTACTGGTGGATATTTTTCAAGGTCAGTGGGCGGTTTACGCGTTCTGTTTTTCTCTTAAACGAATCAAGTAAGTGTACTTTAGTTTAACCAGACCCCTGAGCTGATTAACAGCTCTCCTAGAGAGGGCTGGCCCGAAGGATTAGACTTATTTTACGTGGCTAAGAACCAATTGGTTACCTAGCAACGGGACCTACAGCTTATTGTGGAATCCGAACCACATTATATCGAGAAATGAATTTCTATCGCCAGAAATAATTTCCTCTAATTCTTCATTGGCCGGCCGGAGACTCGAACTCGGGCCGAGCAGAGTGCTAGCCGAGTACTCGACCGACTCGTCCAACGAGAATTACTGGTAAATCTGGTGAGTTCCGGTTTTATGATAATTTTCAAAAAAAGACTTTGATCTTGACCCCTGTTTAAGGGTATAGATGAAATTGAAAGAGCAAAATGTTATCTTCTCCCATTTTATTTGTTTACATGTCTCTTACTGAATCAAATCTGTACGTACCTACGTATGGGGATGATGATTGTTTCTCCAAACGTTTCCGAACAACATTACCTTATCTTTACTGGCTGTCATCACCACCATGAAACCCATGACCAAAATATACGTGTGATTCACTCTCCAGATCTCTTGCGTTTTTCCCAGCAAGTGGAACCGGCAGTGGAACTGACGATAGACAAACCCACTTCGTTGCAAAAACAGGGATTAAAACCCACTGGCAAAGAGAGACATGGGGGCAATCAAGAACTGGGGATATGTCTGCAGGAAAGGCAAAAGGAAAGTTACAAGTTGTGAGGTTGTGTCAACAACAGAGCGTTCCTGTCTCTCATGTTTATTCAGAGTCATTGCCTTTGTGTATTCTCCCATCAGGGGTGACAGCACACCTTCGCCAAAATATTCTGCTCTTGCTGTGACTGATATTCCTTTGTGTTCCACGCAGGCAGTGTTTTTGATATATTCGTCTACATTTGTCGCATTATTTATTTAAAATTGGCTCTGTGTTGCTTGGCAGACTTAAGAAATTTTCCCAGAGAGAGAGAGAGAGAGAGAGAGAGAGAGAGAGAGAGAGAGAGAGAGAGAGAGAGAGAGAATTTCATATAATGGCTACTAAGTTTCAGAATATTGATCTATTAACTGATTGACTGTACCTGAATGAACCACGTATGTAACTTGTATAACGATACGTGATATGCCAAATTGACAGCTTCTCATCATCATACTTATTAAACTGACTCACAGCATAAAGCTTCCTGAGCTTCATTACCATCCGTGGAGTGAAAGACTTTCTTAATAATTAGGAATTCCACGGCGGGAATCAGTTGTTTATTTAGTCACATGCAGTAAACGAAAATCACGGTTAATGATGGAGTTTGTTTATTTCTGGTAATTTTATAAACAACTCTTAAATTTGGGATTTGTCAGTGTGCTTTGTGTATTATTTATCGCTGGAATAATTATATAATATATATATATATATATATATATATATATATATATATATATATATATATATATATATATATTATGTGTGTGTGTGTGTGACTGAGTGAGAAAGAGTGGCTTTGTGATTGTCTTATATTACCTATATGTTCATTAATTTACGTACTTATTTGTTGTCTGATAATTAATCCTATGTTACTGGCAAAAGGTGTTGCATTTCATTCTATACAAGAGGAATCATGAACATCGATTGTTTACCTGTCATACTTACACTAAACTTCTGTACGTTTCCTTTTAAATTTGTTTCGTGAATGATACTGAATTAGTTTTGCACAAGTTAGTAAAAAGCTGTCACTCTGAGATGAGTTACTAACAAGCTGTTATCGAACATGAGTGTGACAAAAGAGTGATTCCCTTCTTGTATAATTCTCCTGACTGCTTTTTCTGCACGGGCAAAATCAGACTTTCTAGCTGTCAAAATACAAGCGGCATCGTTGGCAAGCAATCGTTCGTGATATAGTGGCTATTTACTCATCCATCTCCTCTGCGTAGAAGATTTTCATGTTTGTGATTGATAGAATTTGAGTTGGAGCTTTTGCAAATGGTAAAGCGACTTTGACTGAAGTGGGCTGTGTAAACAGGGATAGTTTAAAATATAAAATACATATTTTATATGAGTCTCGTAACCTGGCAGTGGTGGTGCAGAGCAAGGCCGAGAGAGACAAGGCCTCACCCAATTGGGCAGAGTGGCTTCCCCCCTGGGGTAACTACGTAGGCGATGACGTATCTTAGAGGTACCTGCGCATTACGGCAATTCACCTGCTGACGCAATAAGCAGGTAGAAAAAGCTCCGCCCACATGGAGGATTTTGGGGGGAAGTGGGCGAACCTTCTCTTTCTCTTGGCCTTGGTGCAGAAGGTCAAAGCTGTCCTGGTCTCCTAATCGGCTTAGGCTCGAAATCGACCAGAGTTGAAGGATTTCCTCATTCATTTTCGTACCGGTTCCAAGGCTTTCAGTGGAAGCTTTATTCCAGAGATTTAAAAATAGTCTGGTTACGTGGTCATTCAGACTATTACAGTTCATCGAAATGGTGCATTTAACCATCAGACTCTCTATGAAAACTGGTTTATGCTAAACATTTTGTTTTCGTCTTATTAAACATAATCCAAATTTCCAGGACTGCTTTAGATAACTGCATATGATCCCTCACTCGAGCAGTAAGAATAGCCAAGAGCAGTTGTTGGATATTTCATCTTGTTGATGATGGAGAGTCATCTAGATTTTGGTTGTTTTTGTTTAATGGTTTTGCTCAAATATTCCTACAATTGGAAGTGTGTGTAAATGTATTTAGTAGAATTTGACACCGTGTCTGGTCATGTAAGTCAGATATCTCGCATTAATAATTAGTATAATTTATTTTCTAGAATATGGTGCAGTCCTTTATATATAAATATATATATATATATATATATATATATATATATATATATATATATATAGATATATATAGATATATATATATATATTATATATATATATATATATATATATGATTATTATCACTTTTGTACGTGAGTCATTTATCACACATTACCACAGGTGAAAAATAAGAAACCGGGTGTAGGTCCTGACCGGTTTCGACTTTATTTCCAAGCCATTGACGAAGGACTGATACATGTACACTATGTGACAGTGTTAAAGATTTTTTGTAGTTATTTTCAAATGGGACTGCAAAGCTTATTTCTTATCAATTAATCTGTAGCTTTCTGTTATGGGCATCGTCCTTAGCAAGATAAACGTGCAAGCATCTTGAAATCCGCGTAGACATATTGTGTCCTTGAGTTGAAAAGGAATGTAAATATTACGGATATTGAGTTCAGAATCCATTTAACCCATTGTACCTTCGCTGAACAATTTCGTAAATAAGAACATGATGTTAAATATTGTAAAAGTCGTTTCCCAATTTAGCTCTCTAACCGAGTTACTCCATCGAATTCTGCGTCCTTTTCTTGAAATGAGAAGCAAAGGTGGTTTTCCTTTTATCGTGCTTCAGTATTATTTCAAGTTTCTACGCAGAGAGAGAGAGAGAGAGAGAGAGAGAATTTGCAAGTGTACTGCAAGGGTTGGGTTGAATTCAGGCTGAGTTTCACAAATAGCAGTCAAATTTTCACAGACCGATACGCTTTCTGACGTTGTTGTACATAACTGGGTGTCTCTCGGATAACAGTTCTATTCCCTTGAATAAAGTGACATCACGTGGCTTTTAGTTTTCTGTAAAAGAAAACTATTGTGCCGGCTTTCCCTGTCCATCCGCACTTGTTCTGTCCGCCCTCAATCTTAAAAACTAATGAGGCTAGAGGGCTGCAAATTGGTATGTTGATCATTCACCCTCCAATCATCATACATAACAAATTGCAGCTCTCTATACCCAGTAGTTTTCATTTTATTTAAGGTTAAAGTTAGCTATAATCGTGCCTCTGGCAACGATATAGGATAGGCCACTACCGGGCCGTTGTTAAAATTTCATGGGCCGCTACTCATACAGCATTATACCGAGACCACCGAAAGATAGATCTGTTTTCGGTGGCCTTGATTATACGCTGTAGCGGCTGTACAGAAAACTTTATTGCGCCGAAGAAACTTGGGCGCATTTTATACTTGTTGCATCTTGGTCCCAAGTCTGCATTCTTGCAATTTCTTACCTTGTGCATGAATAGTGTAAACAATAATATAGTATTGATAGTGAGCCTAGGGAAGATAAACGTAATGCTATAAAATCTAGGCCGTTCGTACTTATTCCCCATTCATTTGATAAGCAGTGTATTCATAATTTAGTGTTATAATTGACAGCTAAGGTTCTTCAGAAGCCAGAGAAAATATAAACAGCTGGAAGTGCCCGTCGGGCATGCCCGCTAGTGTGGACAGACCATGAGAGATAATAAGAATTACCTGTAGTGATACAGGTAAATGAGATACAATTATAAATTCTGTTTCACTGAAGACAGAGGTAAACGTTTAAGGTAAGATTTCAAATATTATAAATTCTGGGTTCTTGCAGATCCGTGCATATTGATAATAATATGTTTTTTTATAACTATTCCTTTTTAGGGGTAATAGTAAACGAGTAAAAAATGAGCCGAAGTTTCCTCGGCGCAATCGAGTTTTCTGTACAGTGTATAATGCTGTATGAGCTGTGGCCCATGAAGCTTTCAGCCACGGCTCGGTGTTGGCCTGTCTTATGGCGTTGCCAGACGCACGATTATGGCTAACTTTAGCCTGAAATAAAATAAAAACTACTGAGGCTAGAGGGTTGCAATTTGGCATGTTTGATGATTGGAGGGTGGATGACCAACATACAAATTTACAGTCCTCTAGCTTCAGTAGTTTTTAAGATTTGAGGCCAGACGTAAAAAGTGCAGACGGACAGACAAAGCAAAGCTGTTGCAATAGTTTTCTTCTACAGAAAACTACAAATGACTGAAGTATCAAAACCCCTTGATTATTTAAATAAAGTGTTTCCGAGTTATCTTAATTAGTTTTGTGATGTTCAGAGTCAAAAGTAAGCTTTGGGAGATGAATCAGGTATGGAGTGATCGAAGGTGTTTATGAAATACATCGAGGAAAATGCAGGTAAATATGATTAGCCTCTGCAATTGTCCATTCGTGTACATTTGTCTCAAAAGCTGAATTTGTAAATTCAGGGAGCACAAATAATGGTATAAAATAACTTGCAACGAAAATTGAATGGTTTAATGAGATAGATTTTATAGAACATGAGCATTGCAGCCGAACGATGATTGCAATGTATTACCTCCTGGGGAGATGGATTGAAAGAGGCATTGGAAAGAAAGGACCTCAGCATCCAGATCTTGCAAGATAGTTTGGAGTGCAGTTTGACAATCTACCGACGAGCCTTGTGCTTTTGTATATGGAGTGGCTGATGCGGGAATTACTTGTAGAAGAGGTTGATATTTGCTGGAAATCGGAAGGGCGCCACGCCCACTTCTATAGGGAGGAAGACATACTGGAAAAAATAGCATGATATCTAACTATATCTATCTATCTGTCTATTTGTATCTATCTGTCTCTATCTATTTATCTGTCTATCTATCTATCTATATATATATATCTATCTATCTATATACAGTATTGATATATATATTACACCACACACACACACACACACACACACACACACACACACACACACACACACATATATATATATATATATATATATATATATATATATATATATATATATATATATATACAGTTTATATTTCAACGAACACTCTTCTCATCTTCAGACAGTTTCCTTGTAATACTGAGGTCGCTTATATGGCGGTCATACCAGCCCCTGTCTCTCCAAGGTGGAAATATCTCCACCACTCTTATTTCTCAGGTGACATCTCCATTCTTCGTGGAGATTTTTCCATTATCCTGAGACGTTAAATCGTACCTCCGCTTCCCGTTGTAAATTTGGACATCTGAGAGAATTACAACCTCCTTTCCGAATCTGTTATAAGCATCATGTACCTGAATTACTAAGCGCGATTTTCAGATCTCTGTAGTCGTATTTTGTACAGTGTGGAATCTTTCTTTCAAACCTCCTTTGGTGGTTTTCTTGTTTTGTCATCATTCATTTACAACTTGCTCGATTATCTTTCATTCTTGAAATGTCTGTGAGCATATTGGACAGCTCAATTGTCTTCCATTCCTGAAATGTATATGAGTATATTGGACAGCTCAATTGTCTTTCATTCCTGAAATGTATGTGAGCATATTGGACAGCTCAGTTGTCTTTCATTCCTGAAATGCATGTGAGCATATTGGACAGCTCAATTGTCTTTCATTCCTGAAATGTATTTGAGCATATTGGACAGCTCAGTTGTCTTTCATTCCTGAAATGTCTGTGAGTATATTGGACAGCAGCATAATTGAATATTTTGGTGTAATTTGTTCTGTGGTTAAAATCTGGTTTTGCAACAGATATTCATATTATTAATGAATACCTAAAATGTGGGTTTGTTACACTACGTCCAAAATTAATTTTTAATTTTTAATATCTTTCTTTTATTTAGCTTTTCGGCCTTATAAAGCAAATTTAAGAGATGTAGAGTTTTAGACAACCCTTATTTATATTATGAAAATTTTTAGATACTGTAGCTTTTATTTAAAGATATACATTTTCAGATACCCATTATCTAAATAGATATAAATTTTTAGATACTCCTGAAGATATGTTATGATAATGTATGAAATATACATTATTTTCATAAAAAATATATCATCTTCAGGGGTATCTGAAAATTTAATATTGTGTAAAATATCACATTGATCCGCCAACTGTTAACAAATAAAGACTTATTCACTCGCTTGGCGAGAATAGAATTGAATAGAATGTAGAATTTAGGCCTAAGGCCAAGCGCTGGGACGTGTGAGGTCATTCAGCGCTGAAAGGGAAATTGACAGTAAGAAGGTTTGGAGGTGTAGCAGGAGGAAAACCTCTCAGCTGCACTATGAAACAATTGTCAGAGAGGGTGGAAAGTCAGATGGAAGAAAGAGCATATGAACCGAGGTACAGTAAAAAGGAATGAAAGGGGTTGCAGCTAGGGGCCGAAGGGACGCTGCAGAGAACCTTAGGTAATGCCTGCAGTGCACCACGTGATGTGCACTGACGGTAATACCCGCTCCCCCACGGGGCCACTGGCTTGTAATGGAAGTCGATCGGGCTTCTGTGAAATCACTGCACTGAGAGTGTCATCTGGACTGTTCCATCAGAAACTGCTGTAGCTGATTTATTTGCGAAACAGTGTTGCATTAGGATGACTTTTAACTGTAAAATTCTTAGCTCTGAATTGGAAATCATACAGAATACAGGCCTCTTTTATTGAAATATGGATGGAATGCTTGCCTATATATCATATATCATATATCATATATATATATATATATATATATATATATATATATATATATATATATATATATATATATATATATATATATATATGTGTGTGTGTGTGTGTGTGTGTGTGTGTGTATGTATATGTATACACATGTGTGTGTATTCAGTATACGAAAAGAGATATATAGGCTATGCACACACACACATATATATACATATATTTATATAATATATACATATATATACTATATATATCAATATTTTTCGTATATTGAAGCTCTTAAGTTAGGATGAATGTCTGAGAGTCTCTCTCTCTCTCTCTCTCTCTCTCTCTCTCTCTCTCTCTCTCTCTCTCTCTCTCTCTCTCTCTCTCTCTCTCCACATTAAGATTCAACCTATGCGTCAAAGCTCTGTACCCAAACTGTTTAAGCAACTGCTTATTGCTTGGAATCATTCAGCTGAATAATAAGCTGTCAGAGTTTATAAAGGGGTCTTGTGAATTACCGCAATTTAAACTATTAAAGGTGTCCTGGTATACCAAGTCAAGGCTTCGGGTTCTAGAGGGTTTTAACGGCTTAAGTAAAATCGCTAGTCACTTGACTTTCATCTCATTAGTTGGTTGAGGATCGCCAAAGGTTAATTTGATCTATTTGAATGGGTGAGAGTTTCAGAAACTATTGTGCCGGCTTTGTCTGTCCGTCCGTACTTTTTCCTGTCCACCCTCAGATCTTAAAAACTGCTGAGGCTTCAGGGCTGCAAATTGGTATATTGATCATCCACTCTCCAGTCATCAAACTTAAAAAATTACAGTCCTCTAGCCTCAGTAGTTTTTATTTTATTTAAGGTTAAAGTTAGCCATGATCATGCATCTGGCAACGATATAGCCCAGACCACCACCGGGCCGCGGTTAAAGTTTCATGGGCCGCGGCTCATACAGCAATATACCGAGACCACCGAAAGATGGCTCTATTTTCGGTGGCCTTGATTATACGATGTACAGATAACGCATTTTTTACTTGTTTACTTTTGATTTGAAGCGTTCTTTTCTGAGGGAGATATGCATAGATAATAGTGGTTTCCTTAGGATATTTTTCATTGGGTATTTGTATTCCGTAGGATATTTTTCTGGTTATTATCAAACGCATTGTCTATCACAACTCGTTCCTCTAAAACTGCGTTCGTGCATTCCATCTCTTCCTTTCTCCAGCAGCGAATGTTTGCAAGTCCGGAATGAGATCGTCTGGGGATAATTAACTCAGTTCTCGTATGACTTACTATAACCAGCTTGATTCTAAGGTATAATAATTCCCCTACGAAAATAAAGTTAGAAAACGAAGCGTTTCCGTCTGAACTCGCGGTGGGGGGGGGGCGCAATCCGATTACTGCATCTAGGTAAGCCGTAGAAAGAAAATACGTAGAAAAAATAAAGGAATGCTTGCGTCTAATTCTGAGATACGGTTTTAGTGGAAATGTTTTTTTTGAAATCAGACGAACAATGTTTACGGGATTCCAAAACTTGGGATGATGGCAGTAAAAAGAAAAAGTAATGTGCAAGTGGCTCTGTAATCGGTGTTTCATGACTGCCTGAGAGCAGAAGGGTATTATCTCAAAGCCTGATGGAACAGTGCTTCCAAAATACCTCTTGCGGAAGAGAGAGAGAGAGAGAGAGAGAGAGAGAGAGAGAGAGAGAGAGAGAGAGAGAGAGAGAGAGAGAGAGAGAGATAATGCTGCCTGGCATCTTTTTGATTACTGGTTGTTTTGCTCTGAAATGGATACTGAGTTTCCTTTTTATGAACTGGAAAAAGAGAGAGAGAGAGAGAGAGAGAAAGGACGACTTTTGTAATAGCGAAAAAGGAACTGCAGTAGTTCCCAAAAAAATAAATCGACCGGAATGTATTCTGATATTTTCATTATACTGCGTATCTGCAATTTATGCACACTGCTTGAAACATTTCAAGTAATAAGTAAAAGGTTATGACAAATTATGATTACTAAAAATTGTTGGATAGTTTTCCTGAATAGATGAATCAGCGTCAAATACCCAATAAATCCGCGTGTATTTATAATGCGATAGGATCACGGATTTGCAGTCATGATACACAAGTCCTAGAATGTTTTGACCTCATTTCGAATTGGTCACTTCGAAACAAAATGGCTTACAAGCCTTGTATAACTCCACGTATGGTCTCTTAATTGTTTGCTTCAAGTAATCGACGAGGCTAGAACATTTGATTCCCATGGATATGCATTTAATGGATTTCTAAACCTGGTTTCCACCATGAGGAAATTCTCGTAGCTGTGATCTAACAAGGTAAAGGAAGCCTTTTAAAATATATTTGCAGTTTACGTAAAAATCACAAGTAAATTGGTTTGCGTGATTTGGAAGCCTCGTGGTACTTTCATTGCTTTAAATTATTATTATTATTATTATTATTATTATTATTATTATTATTATTATTATTATTATTATTATTATTCAGAAGATGGACCCTATTCATATGGAACAAGCCCACAGGGGTCACTGACTTGAAGTTCAAGCTTCCAGAGAATATGGTGTTTATTAGAAAGGAGTAACAGAAGGTAATAGGAAATACAGAAAGAAGAGATCACTTATTAAAAGAGAAAAATTAATTAACAAATTAATAAATAAATAGAAAAAATGTTAGTGAAATATTGAAATACAATGAGAATTGCATTAGGGTAGTAATGCATTGCATTAATTGTCACTCACGAAAACGTTCAGAATTGAATATAGGTAAACTAGTCCTTCCCTCTTATCTTGCCATCAGTACACTAGAGAAGAAATGGGCAGATAAAATCCTTATGGGAGTGTATCATATCAGCGGAGACAATATTATCACAGTATATATATATATATATATATATATATATATATATATATATATATATATATATATATATATATATATATATATATATATATTTATATGCTAGCTGACCAACATGGTGCTGCCTGGGAAAACTCTGAATGATAACCAATAAACACATTACTCTCTCTCTCTCTCTCTCTCTCTCTCTCTCTCTCTCTCTCTCTCTCTCTCTCTCTCTCTCTTTCCTGTTAAGATAGTTGCTTCATTTACATTGCCAA
Organism: Macrobrachium rosenbergii; assembly: GCF_040412425.1. Lineage (NCBI taxonomy): Eukaryota > Metazoa > Arthropoda > Malacostraca > Decapoda > Palaemonidae > Macrobrachium > Macrobrachium rosenbergii. The sequence continues at coordinate 6,858,414 of NC_089767.1, forward strand.
GCATTTTTGACATTTCATATTTCACCCCTTAGCCCCCATTCCTATCAGGACCTGGACCTAAAGGGCATCGGGAGTGTCACTATTCATCTCAGCGACCTAGAAAACTATGGAATTGGCACTAATATCTATCGTTTTCAGTTATTTGTACACCCCTTCCCATTCCCCCCCCCCCCTTTGGTGCCATTGATGTCTTACCCCGACAGTACTCTTTTCCAGATAGTAATTTATATGTATACCAGGTTTGGTTGAAATTGCTCAATGCGTTTCAGAGTTATGCAGGAACATACAAATGCATACATACATCCATTTATTTATGTTATATATATATATATACATACATATATATATATATATATATATATATATATATATATATATATATATATATATATATATATATGTCATGAGGAATGGAATAACAGAAAGAAGAACATACTATGTTTCTATTTCTTGTGTTAAAGAAATTATTAGTACAATTCATATGAATAGAATTATTTATTTCATGATATTTGATATTTTCATTTTCGTTACTAATGAAAAAGTCAAACGTTTGTTGAATCCACCTTGTACGTTTAATTTTTTTTTTTATTGAATGTCACGGTTATAGAATAATAGCAGATATTAGGTTTTTCTTTTTAGTAAAAATGGAAAGACACAGTAACATTAATAGTACAGCGGTTGGACTAATTTTAGAATTGTAAGTATCAGTAATCGCTTACTACTAAAAAAATTTAATTTTATGAACATGGATTATAAATGTGAACATGATTAATTATATGAGGAAAATGCCAGATAATTTTTTTTCTAAATTTGAAAAATAAAATTGACGTATAATAATGGCAGTGAAGAAGCAGTAACTTCATGCGTACTTCTTTTCTTGACGATAATCCTCCACTGAGGACTCTTGGAGAAGAAAATCCTGAGCAAAATCCTCCATTCAGATTTTCCCGTGGGGATTTTTATCCCCCTGCCTGAGGGAAATTGACAGTAAAAGGTTTGAAAGGTGTAACAGGAGGAAAACCTTGCAGTTGCACAAGTGTTAGTTCCTCGTTTGACTAGTCGGCAGAGTTCTCGGCTAGCTCTCTGCCAGGCCCGAGTTCGAGTCTCCGGCCGGCCAATGAAGAATTAAAGGAATTTATTTCTGGTCACAGAAATTCATTTCTCGGTATAATGTGGTTCGGATTCCACAGTAAGCTGTAGGGCCCGTTGCCAGGTAACCAATTGGTTCTTAGCCACGTAAAATAAGTCTAATCAGCTCAGTAGTCTGGTTAAACTAAGGTATATTTAACTTTTGCACAATGCCTACAGTGCGCCGCGTGAGGAGAACTGACGGGGGTACACCCCTACTGGGAGTTTTGACGTGACCAAAATTTAATGCAGGATCTGATAAAAATATTTTATTCAGATGCTTCATAAAAACAGTTTTGGAATAACTGTTTGCAAAGCAGCTGCTGAAACTGCACAGGCGTAAGTAAACTCGTGCTAAAGGATACTATGTAAATGAAACTGCACATAAAGTTAAGTAGGTTATTTATATGTAGATTAGAATGATTTCGTACCATTTAAATGGAAATGTAGCCTAGTTTGGCGCCTTGGCTTCGACAGATTGTACGAGTATTTATTGCTACGGCGCATGACATAGATACGCTGGTGAGAGGATAATTTCCAATGCTGCGTGACCTTAGAATTCTTCGAAAAATTGTTAGAAAGCTGTATTTCATTCTCCTAAAATTCGCTTCTACGTGGTACTGTGGCGGTGATAAGGAGAGCCCTTAATTGGTAGAACATCAATGGCCCCATTTGAAATCACGGTGACTTATCGTTTCTTTTCAAGTAATGAGATTTATAATGGGTTCCCTTCTGAAAAAGAAAATATTGCATGTCTCAGAGGGAGAATAATCACCTAAGAATATAACAATGTTTGTGACGTCGTCTCATTATGATATAAAGTGAGCTGTTACCCTGTTTTTCAGTTACAAATTCTGACTGTTGCATTATCGATTCCAATCACGTCTGTTTTTTCTTGGTTGGGGGTCGGGGATGGGACCAGGTAATTGAACACTTATTAGATCTTCATAATTATCTCTCTGAACCAGTTCAGAGATCACAGTGTTGTTTCAGGGGAATATCCTCTCTCACTTCTTTTTCGTTCATCAAAGATCTCGTGGAAAAGTCATCGAGGTTCGGCAGACGTCAACCTCCAAACCTTTAGGTAAAATCAGGCCTTTCTTTGGAAACAGATTTTGGAATTTAAGTACAAGATATGCAAAAGGAGTCCGGGACCATTAGGCCGTATTATTTTCGGCCATGAACCTGTTAGGCCGTCACAACTTCAGGCCATATGAAGTTTAGGCCGTAAGAAAGGCGGAAGTTCCTTGGGACGCCCCTCGGGGATCAAAGCATTATATACACCCATTTCGGCCTTTTGCCACTTTGGGTGTTACGGCCTAAGTGAGTCGCGGCCAGGACCTTGCAAAAAGGTTTATCAAATCGTTCACAAAGAAATGCAGCATTTTTACTGAATAAAATAAAAATGTGTTACACGGATGAATACTGAATATTCTCAAACAATTCTTGTAGTCATGTTTTCCTGTGAGATGAAGTTTTCCAATATTACTATTTTTATTAGCGAGATACGCTCCCAGTGTAATATATATATATATATATATATATATATATATATATATATATATATATATATATATATATATATATATATATATATATATATATATATATATTTATATATTATAATCTAAATACATATGTATATATATGTATATGTGGATGTGTATGTGTCCGTGTGCACAAAACAAAAGCAGATCACGCGTCTGTAATAATTAATATCGTAACATTTTAATACCATAAAAACCAGCTCTCTTTTCAAATTTTAATTCTATTCCCATAAACACCAAGTATCCGCCTAGAGAGAGATAAGAGTGCAGATACCCAGCCTGTCAGAGAGAGAGAGAGAGAGAGAGAGAGAGAGAGAGAGAGAGAGAGAGAGAGAGGCCAACGAGCATAGTGTCATCCGCAGACTTTGATAGCAGGAGCCTGCCCATTCCAGGGTGGTTCCTTCTCCTCCCCAGGTCGGACCTCCTCTTCCGCCCCAGGTCCAATCCCCAGCCATTACGCGATTCCTGCCAGCGATCCCTGCGAGCCTTCGCTTCACCTGACGCCCCTGTTATCTCGCCCCCTTCATATCCGGGACCCTTTCTCCCGCGAGGAATCCTTTATCTCAAAAGTCAGCGTCATTTGTAAATGGCAGGGGAGAGAGAGAGAGCGAGAGAGCGAGAGAGAGAGAGAGAGAGAGAGAGAGAGAGAGAGAGAGAGAGAGAGAGAAGCTTCATGAGTGGTTGGGTCTGGAACCCGAGTTTTTGAGGTGATGATAATAACTATAATAATGTGCGTGGAAGCATATATATATATATATATATATATATATATATATATATATATATATATATATATATATATATGAATGTCTTTTCCTGTAATACTACAGTGTAATATGAATATAAGAAGGCCCATAAAACACTATTTAAACGTTGAAACCATATATTTCGGGCACTTGCTTCTGTGCCCCTGTTCACTGGTAGAATATGGACAGAGAAATGTTACAAGGGTATATATACAAAACATAAAGGTGTGGCCTTAAGGCTCCGATGGTATGACGGTGACCGTTTCCTAAGGAGGAGGAGAGAGACCAATTCCCTAGTGGTTTTTGGCCTCATTAGCTCCCGTTTGGCGATGGATCTGGAGGTCGCGTTTCTTGGGTCATCTTCTTCAGGAGGGGTCTGAGGATTAAGGCGTCGATGATATATATATCAAAAGTAGCATAGCAGTACTCATCAGTTCATGGACTTCGGTAAACAAAATGTGGCATTACTCGATAAGCTGCTACTCAACACAGTCTTCTCTCTCTCTCTCTCTCTCTCTCTCTCTCTCTCTCTCTCTCTCTCTCTCTCTCTCCCTCCCTCCGTAACCCGGACGCGCGCAAAAATACCTAAATTTTAATTAGAAAGGAACCTGGAAATTTTTGCTGAAATTTTAACTTAATAAAAAATAATTTATATTGAGATGCATTCGTAGGTTTTTACATATTTACCGTGAGATTGATGTTTATCCAGAAACTTTTTTTTATATTTTTTTATGTATTACAAGATATTTCCTTCATCATTTGTAATAAGTTTTTGTTCACTCAGTATAACGTCATGAAACCTCCGCTATTTAACTTTTCCTCAAAATAAAATATTTTCTTTCTCGATGGAAAATATTTCCGACTCTCTCTCTCTCTCTCTCTCTCTCTCTCTCTCTCTCTCTCTCTCTCTCTCTCTCTCTCTCTCTCTCTCAGTGCACCATTCTTTCTGGAATTTCATTTGAAGACTTCCTTCTCCCTAGTCAGAGTTGTGAAACGAACCATGGTGGACATCTGTTGCAAACTCTTCAGAATTCGAGCTCCAGTTCCTTAGAGGAAACCCATTCCGCAGGTTTGCTTCGGAGCTGTAAACAGGGCGTATGAATATCAGTGTCCTTACGTCGCGCGGTATATTGGCCGATGAAATCGTAAAGATATCCCGACAGTGATGATAAACAGAGAGAGAGAGAGAGAGAGAGAGAGAGAGAGAGAGAGAGAGAGAGAGAGAGAGAGAGAGAAGACTAGTGCAGTGGCGGGCGTAAAAATCATTATCCAAGATTGTGGAACTAAACAGTCTGAAGTCATTCATAACTTAAATTTTTTACTGAAATGCAATCACGGAAACATTTTTTCCCTTTCATTTGATGAGCACGCTTTATAGTTATTGAAAAGAATTGGATATGAAAAAAATAATTGCACACTGCAGGAATAATCTAGTCCGTAGCCTGCGAACGCAAGCTGAGAGGATTATCCAAAACGGCAAGTCCCGTTCGCTGTTTACTCGCCATCCGGTGACAAATTTCGTCACTGGAGGACCAGGAGAGTGCGGGGATGGCTTGGGGACGCTCGTGATGGACAGGGTGACGGGGGGGCGGCTAGGGGGGCCTTGCGCTAATTCCCGACGCGAATCTTGTAATCATGTACGTCCTGGTGAGTGGAAATTGTCCGTACCATAACGAATTGAGGTGTGACCATTTTAAGGGTATAACGGCTACTTCGAGATGGCCCATCTGGGTAGATCGTAAGGGTGGTCAAGTAAAACAACGTCGTGGATGGCTTCAAAATCAAGTGACAGGATATTTGAAATGCTTGTCTAGTTCTTGCCAAATTTCAGTGTAAAATCTGCCGGCAGTGATTCTTGCAAAAATATTTGCATGTAAGGACGTATTGGATCTTTCCTAGATATTGACCCCAAGGGGTTTTAACCCGGTATGTGTCCACCTTTGCGGCGTGTTTAGTACAAGCCCGTTGGGGATGACCATGAAAACATAAACGAAAGACTGTAAATATCATAAAGATAATGACCCACAAGAAATATCAGTCATAGATACCGACCCCCGAAAACCTTTCGGGGTCACTATCCAGGAAAGATCCGACGGGTTTGCTGATTGTGTCAGCTTCTCAAAATAAACTCAGTTTGATAGCAAAGAAAAAATCATGTGAGCTGAAAATGTAATGCGCTTTTAATCGACATATCGCATGAAGAATGACAAGATAACTATTGGCTGTTGTAAAGATGTTACTATGCATGAATGTGGTATACTAGTGACTAGTAAGTCCCACCAAAAATAAACCATGAAACGTGCTTTAGTTATGTTCTAACATGATGCTTTCGATGAAATAGTTAAATGCCCCGGCATTTAACTATTTCATCGAAATAGTTAAAATAACACTTGATGGCAATTATTGGTCTTCTTCAGTGAGAATATTTCTTCATTCAGTTTTAAAAAAGGATAAAGAGGTAAGAATATATTTCATAAAATGCCGCGTTGATAATGCCATAAAAATATTCGCAAAATGAGAAGACCCACGTACAGAATTAGTACGTGTAACTTTTACAAAGTCCGTACACCAACAACAAGTAAAACATGCGCCGAAGTTTCTTCGGCGAAATCGAGTTTTCTGTACAGCCGCTACAGCGTATAATGAAGGCCACCCAAAATAGATCTGTCTTTCGGTGGTCTCGGTATAATGCTGTATGAGCCGCGGCCCATGAAACTTTAACCTAGGCCCGGTGGTGGCCTGTTCTATATCGTTGCCAGATGCACGATTATGGCTAATTTTAACCTTAAATAAAATAAAAATTTCTGAGGCTAGGTGGTTGCAATTTGGTATGCTTGATGATTGGAGGGTGGATGATCAACATACCAATTTGCAGCACTCTAGTCTCAGTAGTTTTTAAGATTGATGGCGGACAGAAAAAGTATGGACAGAAAAAGTGCGGACAGAATAAAATGCGGACGGACAGACAAAGCCGGCACAATAGTTTTCTTTTACAGAAAACTAAAAATGAGAAAGCCAGTAAACAAAGGCAGAAACGTGTATGAAATTGCCAATATTTGATGGGAAATATTGCCGTCAGCGGAATTATGATAGATGGTTCCGTCCTGAAAACCTTTGCACATTTCATTTTATTTGACTGTATTCCAATAGCGAGATTAATTGTATGAGAAACAGCCAAACAAGCGCTATAGTCAACATTTTCATTCCACTGGGACGTTTCGGCTTTAACACGCTAAGCCATTTTCGACCTAAAACACCAAAACATAAAACTTTATACTTTGGTGTTTTGCCTCCGGTTTAAGTCGAAAATGGCTTAGTGTTTTAAAGCGGAAACGTCCCAGTGGAATAAAAATGTCGACTATAGCGCTCGCGTGGCTGTTCCTGATGAAGGTCAGATTCTCTAGGAATCAGTCTCTAGCAACTAATTGTATGAGATTTTGTCGAAAATTGGGTCGTGAGCTGATGCACGTTTCTTGTTAAAACAATTTTTTGTATTGACCCAGATTTTACAGAGACCGGTTCTACTATTTTATTCCGTTTTAATGTTAGCGTATACATTCACGCATTTAATAGGCTCTTTTTATAGTAGTTCAGTTCTTGTTTACGATTAAAATTTATGAATTATGCAATCTTCACTTCTCTTCAGTGGGACAGACGCGGATAGCTGGATGCAAAGAGGACGATTTAACTGAGCAAAGAAAATTGTTTGTCAGTCCTTTAATGGATGATTATTTGACGTTCCCAGATATATATATATATATATATATATATATATATATATATATATATATATATATATATATATATATATATATATATATATATATATATATATATATATATAAATCAGGTAATGTCCAATAATTTTCCATTAAAGGAATGATAAAAAAATTTCTTTGCTCAGTTAAATCAGCCTATATATATTTATTTATTCTATATATATATATATATATATATATATATATATATATATATATATATTGTATGTATGTATGTATATATATGTATATATATATATACACACATATATACACATATCAGATTTTATTTCATTGAAATTATTCCACGTACCTTCTGAGGTTGTCAGCAGCGAGTGGAACCTTTTTATTTAACTTTTCTCGTAATAATCTCTGAAACAAGCGTCGTCAGCGAATGCGGGACCGCAAATGTACGAAAACTTTGATAAAGTTAAATTGTTTTCCCACCGGCAGCGTCTTTGTGACAAACCGCTGAATATGGCAGGACAGAATTAAAGATGCAATACGAAATATGACGTGGTATGTATGAAGACTCGAGGTACAGTTGGCCATGTTAATGTAGATTTTGGTGGCATCATTTCACTCCCGTGTTTAAGTTTTCTGTAAAAGAAAACTATTGTGCTGGCTTTGTCTGTCCGTCCGCACTTTTTCTGTCCGCCCTCAGATCTTAAAACCCACCGAAGCTAGAGGGCTGCAAATTGGTATGTTGATCATCAAACATACCAAACTGCAGCCGTCTAGCCTCGGTAGTTTTTTTTTATTTTATTTAAGGTTAAATTTAGAAATAATCGTGCCTCTAGGAACGATATAGGATAGACCAGCACCGGGCCGTGGTTAAAGTTTCATGGGCCGCGGCTTATACAGCATTATACCGAGACCACCGAAAGATAGATCTATTTTCGGTGGCCTTGATTATACGCTGTAGCGGCTGTGTATGTATATACACACAAACACACACCAACAACTTCCTGGCTTCTGTGTAGATTCTAAGTAACCATTGCTATAACATTCATTTACAACCTTTCTCCTCTCAAAATCCCTTGCTGACTCTTTCACCAGTGTTAGAAGCTTCTCTCTACTAGCCTTAATCGCTTCTCGTTCCATCTGGAAACATCAGCCACTCAAACCCCACCCTTGAATGAGACTCAGTTCTGAACCAATTAGCCAGTTCCTCATTTAGCACAAATCTCGAATTGGCCTTCGCGAATGCCATAAATACTCTGTACGTCCTCTTTACACTTTACAGTCGACTTTTATCAATTCTGTCGTAAGTATTTCTTTGTCTTTATATGCCAGTTATTCCCCCCTTGCTTTCGTTATCTCTTTATTCGGTGATGTTATCGAAATGAACCAAATCAAAGACATACCAACAAGACAATCCGGCAGGTTTTCGTGAATCTATGATTGCGTTCCTTTTCTTTTCGTCGAAGTGTGAGACGGATGGACGATTTCTCCAGCTGGCAGGACAGAATTATTATGACTGGAAATGGAGGTTTGATCATTCCAGACTACACTTTTTACAGTTTTCTCGTAAATGGAAAGGAAAACTTCAATTCCTAATTGGAATTCACTCAAGAGAGAACGGGGCACTTTGGTTTTTGCATATGATTGATGCATGCTCATGTTAAACAGATTGTTCGTCCAGATGTTTTGAAGATATTAACATGAGACATTTCTAAAATGTATAGGCAGTAGCCTTTCAGTTTTGAAGCTGTTTCCAAGTAACTTGTTGATAAAGAAGCTTGTCGACACAAGTACAGTAATAAATACTCCGTCAGGGGTGGGGGCGGGGGTGGGGAATCAGGCACCTCACCCTGTGCACAGTAGGTATAACTTGAGAAGGTTCTTTGCAGCGTCCCTTCGGCCCCTAGCTGCAACCCCTTTCATTCCTTTTATTGCACCTCCGTTCATATTCCCTTTCTTCAGTCTAACTTTCCACCCTCTCCTAACTTTTGTTAAAACCTTTTACTTTGACTTTCCATTTCAGCGCTGAATGACCTCATAGGTCCCAGTGCTTGGCCTGTGGCCTAAATTTTATATTCCATTCCATTCCATTCCACAGTTATAAATGTTAATGTTTATTGGAATTGCTGGCGTCTGCATACTGACGAAGCCACACGGTATTTGTCAGGGAAAAAAAGGGGATCAAATACATAAATTTTATACCCAAATTCAGATCTTCATAATTATAGTATAAATATAAATAGTATAAATCTTGGCTCAATAATTCTCTTATGGATGTCTGGCGGACTCCGATTTGATTGGTAGAGTTTTCGTCAAACGTCGTCATTACAAATCAGGCTAGTTCAATATTAAAGAAATCCAGAGATAATCACGATCTATTATAGTTAGAGACACTTAATGTCACCCCCAGTGATTATTGACAGGTATAAAGATTATTTCTCGTTGTTTGAAAGTCTCAGTTCATAGTGACCATGAGCTGAGAGAGTAATAATGTTTCATAACGAGATACGCTTTGCTCCTAATGACACTAAAAGTTTAATATCGTATGCTACTCTTTTCACGCTGAAATCAGGAACACGCAAACAGTGAACGGAATAAGAGATCAGTCATTTAAAAACAGCAGCGTAATGCCAGCGTCCTGTTACGCATAGAGAAACTGGAAGAACGCAAACAAAGGGCCTTTGTTTTGAGTCATAGACTGGGTAAATGTGTGTTTGCTTCTGTTTTTTTTTTTTTTTTTTTTTTTTTTGTGGGGCGCGCCCCTCTCGCAAATCGTTCCAGAAAGTGGGAGGCAACTGTAGAAATGATAAGTCGATGAATTGATGTATCTGTGCACATTCTTCAGAGAGAGAAATTTTTCTTTTGGGCAAAGACTTGATAAAAATTAATTTTCAAGTTTCTCATGTTTCCAAGTCAACAGAAAAACTTATTTTACAGAATATTCAAGATAAAATTTCAAATATTTTCCCTTAGAGAACAGAAGATCAGAATGAAATATTTCACTGCTGGAACATTTAATAAATCATCTTTCGTGTTTAGTTAAAAGTAAACAAAAAGGTTAATTTTTAAATATATGTTATAGTACATTTTTGTCTTGAACGCTCTAGATATGTCAAGCTTGACATGCTAATACTGTTTCGCATATTTATTCCCTAAAGAGAAAATTTACAATTTCTGTTCATGTGGAATTTTTCCCCATGCTTAAATATGTCACAGAGCATAAATTGGAAAAAAATCTTATGCATTTTTCATGTCATATTTCACTTTTCATTTTTTGTTAATGAAAATAAAATGTGGCCCAGAAAAATGAGAGTAAAATTCACACAGGAAAAAAGTCAGCTCAAATAAAATGTTTGTTACACGTAAGATTTCCTAATCAATTTGTTTAATTATATGCGAAGCAATAAAGTCTGGAATATTTCCTTATACATAAAACTGTCATGGAATATAAACTGGACAAAATCATATATATTTTCCTGTGTCACATTTTTTGAATGAAAATAAAATGTGGCCCAGAAAAGTGCGAGTAAAATTCTCACAGAAAAAAAATGAGCTCAAATGAAATGCTTATGATTCATAAAACTTCGTAATCAATTTTTGTTTAATCACCTGCGATGTTTTCCGACTTTAGGAAGAGAATGGAAGGTGTTTTAAAGATTCCATACCAAAACTTCTTTACTGTCTCTCAAGAGTCCTGCAAGGGGTAAGACATTATACCTGAGATTCATCATCTGTGGCTAATTAGGAAAGGATTTTGGTTACATTGAATGTAAATTCATTTAATGTTGTAGATATTATAGCTTTTATCCCAAATCTCGAAAGTTATAGTTCATCGTTGTGGAGTTTCAGGAATGTAGTAGTAAGCTGTGTGCTTATATACTACCTATATATCAGGGTATTGTAGATGACATACTGACGTAATGGGTCAGTACGTACAGTTAAAAAAAAAAAGAAATCAAATTGCTTTTCAGTCACAAATCAAGAATGTAACTCTTATGCGTTTGCGAATGATCACGTATCTGTTTATTGGAAGAAAGTCAGCCCTCATCGAGATAGATTCTACTTGAATTGAAAAAGGAAGGGAACGTCAAAAAGCTGTGCGGAGTTAAATAGTTGTAGTTTAGGTAGTGGCAGTATTACCTCCCGTTTCTCATCTTTCAGTTAATGCTTATAGCTCCAAGTATTGACACCATCCGCGAATTACGCACAAAAACGGTTATTTGACTTTCATTATTTATTCAGTACCTCTCGCTAAAGAAGAGCGAAAGTGCCGCCGTGTGTTGTTGAAAGAAAATATCTTTCACTTACAGCAAATGAAGCCCGGAGTTTTCTGTACAGCCGCTACGGCGTATAATCAAGGCCACCGAAAATATATCTATCTTCCGGTGGTCTCGGTGTAATGCTGTGTGAGCCGCGGCCCATGAAAATTGAACCACTGCCCGGTGGTGGCCTATCCTATATAGTTGCCAGAAGCACGACTATGGCTAACTTTAACTTTAAATACAATAAAAGCTACTGAGGGTAGAGGGCTGCAATTTGGTAGGTTTGACGATTGGAGGGTGGCTGATCGTCATACCAATTTGCAGCCCTCTAGCCTCAGTAGTTTTTTAAGATCTGAGGGCGGACAGAAAACTAACAAGTAAAAAACGCCCTGAAGTTTCTTCGGCGCAATCGAGTTTTCTGTACGGTGTATAATGCTGTATGCAACTCTCAGCCGCGGCCCGGTCGTGGCCTATCCTATAACACACATATGTCATTTATTGATTTTTCCATTTTATTTCCTTTCCTATCAGCAGGTGTCCATTAGCCAACATTAAGAAGTAGCTTTTTTCACAGAATGAGATTTCGTATACAGTTCCAAAGCGGAAAATGTGGTTGATATTGTTTTCGCAGTCACGGTATCGTCATCCGTTTCTGCAAGGAGAACAAGCTTCAAGAGTGGTTTCAGAAAGCATACAACTCGTTAAGTCTGGTGTATTCGATGTAGCATTCAGGATCCTGTTGACCTTTGGTCTTAACTAATATACTAATACAACCGCTAGCCTTGAAAACAGTATTGCATCCCAACATATAGACTATTTGTTGTAATTACTCGTCCTTCATCATTATAGAGTGTAGTCGCTTTTCGTTATACCTGAAAATTTGATTAGATAATGATATGATTAGGGCAGCTGCGCATGGCGTTCATCTCGAGCCAGAAATAAAAAAAAAAAAAAAAAACTTTCGACCATCTAGATAAGAGAAATTTCATTCTTAGCGCAAAAAGGTTTTTCAGTTACCTTTGAAAATGCACACCCCATACATACATAAATACATTTCTAAAGTAATTTTACAACTATTTTCAAATTTACTCTCTCTCTCTCTCTCTCTCTCTCTCTCTCTCTCTCTCTCTCTCTCTCTCTCTCTCTCTCTCTCTCTCTTCAAAAATTCTTATTCCGTTATCAGCGGAGCGTCTCCTCTTCCAAAAACATTTCTTCACAAGTGTCGTTTGTGCTGAGATTAATTTTCTCATCAATATTTTCTCGCCAGAGAGAGAGAGAGAGAGAGAGAGAGAGAGAGAGAGTCTTTTTAGATTTACGGAATAGAAGAAAAACCCTCAGTCGAGTAGGATACACTCTAGCAAGTGAAAAACGAGTTTCACACCATTTTTATGGATAAATCATGTTATCGCGTCTCCTCAGAGAATTTGGCTACAGAAATATCAGGATTTTTGCAAGGCACTGATTTATATATGCACGGCAAATGAATTACGTTGTTCAAAATAAAAGTAGAAAAGAATTTAGCTAAGGATATTGACTGCAAGCTCTGGAACGTTGCAAGCCGAAGGGTATAAACTGATTTATGGAGGTTTTGTAATTACGGAATTCTTTGCAAATCAAATTACAGTCCGTCTCGTCCTATTTCTTTCTTTACGCAAACACCACAAACTATGTATTATATATATTATATAATATATATATATATATATATATATATATATATATATATATATATATATATATATATATATATATACATACGCATGTGTGTATGTATGTGTGTATAGATCAGAGAGGGAGACAGAGACATTGGGAGAGTAAAAAGACGTATTCAGATGCAAAAATCGATTTTAATTATGAGAGCAAATATTCTGAGATTGAAATAAAAGTGTCGAGTCAAAACCCTGCGCAAACACGGATACTTCATGGAAGAATTTTTAGGCGCCTGCACGAGGACGGAAAGTGAAATGGAATCCACAAAATCATATTTTATTTCCGCCTTGTTTTTAAATTCTCAAATTGAAAATCGCATCAAGTGAGATTTGTTTATTCAAGCGCTACCTGGTGAGGGCATTGAAAATAGCCGTCAAATGTATTGAAATTATTGGCTTTCATGTCAAAAACTCATTTCACCGTGACTCCATCTGCCGTACATCACTCAAAACACATTCCTGTTTTTGAATCGCATTTTTGGAAGGAAGATTGAACACAGCGTTCAACTCTTTGTAAAACTCGTATGCTTTTAATACAGATCTTTAGGTGTCGTACTTTTTCAGCATGACAGACGCACACACACACACACACTATATATATATATATATATATATATATATATATATATATATATATATATATATATATATATATATATATATATATATATATATATATATATATGTATGTATATGTTTAGTTTATTGCCAGATAAAGTCTATAACTGTATATGTATATTTCATACCCACACCCACATTTTTCCATGAACTTTTCAGCTGCCAATGCCTTTATCTAGGTAGTCATATTTAACTCCTTAACCTCATTTACAACGTCCGAATAGCTCCCCACGACCCAATTCAGAATTGTACAATAGATACACGTACTTTTCCAAGGGCTAATAATACTCATTTTGCAGGTTGTGGTATATGACCCGAAATATTTCAGGGAAACTTACGGATATTGCGGAGACTAACCTTATACACACACATCAAAGGCTGGCAGCCGTATTCCTTTGCTTGCCACCAGGAAGACATATTACTTTCTCTCGTCTGTATACAGACATTCGTAATCTGGAGCCAATCTCGTAGGCACATGAATGCATATTTGTAAAATATCACAGCCCCGTACACTGGTCCGCTTGTATGGTCGCTAGCGTCGTGACATGCCGCTCAGATGTGGCGGGTTCGCGTCTCTCCCCCCAGGGCGATGAAAAATTCACTGGCTCTCTACGTTGATCAGTTACTGCCGCAGTGTGGGAGGTTGAAACCAACATTCTCTGGAAGCTTAAAGAATTTCAAGTCAGTGGCCCCTTTGGTGTGCGTGTTCCATGTGAATAGGTTTCATTTAATGAAATAATAATAATAATAATAATAATAATAATAATAATAATAATAATAATAATAATAATAATAATAATAATAATAATGGGTAATCATTCGACTTGAGATGTCTTTAATACCGTACTAGTACTATGTATGATGTAAGAATTAAGCACATTGTCCAAACAACTTTATGAAACGTTCCCCATAAAAAATAAAAATTATTAAGGAATATCAAAACAAGATAAAGGTGTATTTAGATGCTAGAGCAAAGTAGCAGAGTAATTTTGAAAAATACAAAAGGAAAATCGTTTCAAAAAATCAGAATGATTAGAAACTAAGTCATAGAATACTTTGAAAGAAAATTGATTGTTTGAGGAGTACAGATCATTATATCTTTATTCATCTAAAGAAGTTACTCATGGGAAATGGAAACCTTCGTATAATAAAAATCAATAAATTTGTTATATTTATTAGCAGATATAGAAAATGTAGGTAAAGTTGTGTCAACGACCAGATGAGTCTTACATTGTTTTTTTTTTAATCTTTAATATTGCGATTTAAATCGTATTACTCTCGGCATAAACATGGAAAATAAAAGTATAGGCATAAGCTAGCACTATTACCTAAAGAAAGAAAAATTGCCTTTTATTTTTCGGTAAAATTAGGTAACCAGTAAAAACCGAGTAAAAATATTCGAGGTTCTGTTGATAGCTGCGTCATCTCTATCTCAGGAAGAACGCGAAGGAATATTCGGAGTCCTGCTGATGGCAATACTGTCTCCATCTCAGTGGGACAAGAATAAATATTCGAAGTCTGTTGATAGTAACGCTATCTCCATACAATTAGGAACGTGAAAAAAATATTCGGAATCCTCTCAATAATGTAAATATCTCCATCTCAGTAGGAACGCGACAAAATATTCAGTCCTCTCAATATAAATATCTCCATCTCAGCAGTAGGAATGCGACAAAATATTCAAAGTCCTCTTAATAATATAAATATCTCCTTCTCAGTAGGAACGCGACAAAATATTCAAAGTCCTCTTAATAATATAGATATCTCCTTCTCAATAGGAACGTGAAAAAATATTCGGAATCCTCTTAATAATATAACTCCATCTCAATAGGAACACGAAAAAATATTCGGAGTCCTCTTAATAATATAAATATCTATCTCCATCTCAGTAGGAACGCGAAAAAATATTCAAAGTCCTCTTAATAATATAAATATCTATCTCCATCTCAGTAGGAACGCGAAAAAGTATTCAAAGTCCTCTTAATAATATAAATATCTCCATCTCAGTAGGAACGCGAAAACATGTTCAAAGTCCTCTTAATAATATAAATATCTCTATCTCAGTATGGACGCGAAAAAATATTCAAAGTCCTCCTAATAATATAAATATCTCCATCTCAGTAGGAACGCGAAAAAATATTCAAAGTCCTATTAACAATATAAAACTGTCTCCTTCTCAAAAGGAAGGCGACAGACATCAAATCTTCCTCATTTTACAGAAACTAACGAGCAAAGTAAGGAGTAAAAAATCATTTCATTGCCAGGGTAAAAACAGATGCAGGAACATGGAAAAAGCAACCGAGTTTTTATCAAGCTCGCCTCGACGTCAGAAACCCTCGCTGGGTTTAAATAACAGCTCACTTTCACGGAAGCATCGGCGATCGAATTGCTCTGTCCCGGAACAAAGTAATTTATTACCGCAGAAAAATGAAGGCCGTATTTTATCCATAAGTATCGAGGTGATGATTTGTTAGAGAGAGACTGCACGGGCACAAAAGAGCGGTATTTTTCCTATTCATTCCGGCTGAGGATGTGGAGTCTAGCAAAACTCATTTTCTGCCCTTTTTTTGTCACGTCACCGTTTTCTTTATTTATAAACTCGTCTGGCTGGCTTGTAGTTGATTATCACTCGAAAACAGAATCAAGCGTAAACGGAGAGAGAGAGAGAGAGAGAGAGAGAGAGAGAGAGAGAGAGAGAGAGAGAGAGAGAGAGAGAGAGAGAGAGAGATTTACAAATAGTCTGTACTGATACGCGTTCTGGGTTCTACGGACGCATGTACAAAATACGAAAATGCTAATTACATCGTCAAAATGCTACGTTGTCTTTACATTGGCGTTTACTGAAGTTAGGAAGAGCACAGATCCTTAGGATGCGTCCAGCACTTTGGTGAAACATGTCGTAAACATGTCGGCAACGTATCATACTCACATCAAAGAGATCGAATCTTTGGCGAATAGTTAGCACTGCCAGGAAGTCGTTGCCTTGTATTCAACCTGTTTGTGATTATATATAGGCTATATAATACACATATAAATAAACACATACACACACAGTTTATATGCGATAAGCTACCGAAGTGACTTTGTGCCGATTTTCACTGTAGAATGAACGCACCGCTACCCAAGTATAGCTAGTTACTTTTCTCTACACACATTTACACTTAGATTGAACTACATTTGGCTTTTCCGGTAGGCTTCAGAACCTGATGCACCTTGCTCCCGCAGACAGTGGGAGACCCTGGTATGAAAGGGTTTGACACCGTAGGGGAAAGAGACTGCTCCTTACATTGCATAATAGCTGTGTCCTTGGTATAAAGACAAGCTCATTTTAACCGCTGTACTACGTTGGTGCTTGAACACTCGCCCTCTGGGGATGAACTCACCAGTTTTATAGAGAATGACGTTTGTGTCTTCATCTCTATCTGAAAATATGGAGAAAGATGTGTGAGAGCATACCATCTGCATATCTGCTTTACTAATAAAAAGACGTTGAAATTACAGGTATTGGTACAATCTTAATTAATTCAAACATACAAAATCAGTTTAAAATTTTGAGGGTAGACAGATTCACTCATATTTGTAATGTATAATTTGGGTAACTATGTCCGTCATATTGCCCATCAAGATAGCCTTTTTCTGAAACAAATTTCCACCGGCCCTATGAGTTCAAAGGTTCGGTTAAAAAAAAAAAAAAAGGAAAAAGAATCTCCCAGCTTATGGGCCGAAAATTCTCTAATAAAGTATCAGTAACTTTTGTTTTCCAAAGAGCTCCCATCCTACAAAAACATCCGAAATAAGCAAGAGCAATTTTCACTCCTGATTCTGAAAGGAAATTTCCAAAGTCACTTTGCCAAACGAATCAGGACAATCCCATTACCCTCCGCCTTTCTCGCCGTCCACGAGTTTCGAGATCCAGCCGTGGAACTTTTCATTTAATAGAAGTTTGCAGGTCTTTTAAGGTCAGCCGAGGGAGTCCTGGTGGCATTTTGCATAAGAATTAGCTTTCCTTTATGAGGCAATATTTATAAACTTCAGACGTTTTCCTTCTTTGCGCTGCTCCCGCAGTCGTTCTGGGGGTTAAGCACTCCGAGGCATCACACAGAGAAGAGAGTTTAGACTTTGTAAGTCTGTCACTTTTAATTTTTAGAAACGGTACAAAAACCAGTTAAATGGTGACGTTTATTCACCCATTTTCGTGGAAAAGAGGAAGTTTATTTAGCTCTAAACACACAAATACGGATATAGATATCAACGAGTATATATGGAGGTATGAATATGCATACATGCACAAAAGCATGCATCTGACGTCATCCTATCACCCCTGTTATAGACTGAGATATCTTTTCATAACTTCAGACCTGATGCTCTTATATAATGGCGATTAAGTTCTTACACAAGGAGCAACACGTCTGCTCTATTGTATTCTGAGAATAGATATTATCCTTTATAAACGGACTAAAAACAGAGTAAATAAATGCGCTGTAAAATATGAAGAGCGGAGTTTGTTCATTATGATGATTCTTTAGTGAGAGCTAATGGACGTGGACTATAATACTCTTTATTCAGTAAAACCCTGACGGGTAAATGAAGCAGCAGATTATATTAATAGTATTCAGGGAAAAGCCACAGAGCTAAGTATTTTAGAGAGAGAGAGAGAGAGAGGGTCATCTGACCTAGAAATCTCACTCTAACTTTCTGGTTTCAACCCTCTCAGTTACCTTTTTGATTTTATTCCTGCAAGCTTTCTGCTTTCAACTGGTAACCACTTAAGATTCTTATCAGTTACGTGCTTTCCTAAAACCAGCCAACGCGTGTCATTAGTTAACCGAAGGGACTCCGTTTCCAGCATAACAAATAACAAGAGTTTTCTGTACAGCCGCTACAGCTTATAATAACCAAGGCCACCGAAAATAGATCTATCTTTCGATGTTCTCTGTATAAAGTTGTATGAGCCGCGGCCCATGAAACTTTAACCATAGGCCAGTGGTGGCCTGTCCTATATCCTTGCCAAAAGCGCGATTATGGCTAACTTTAACGTAAACTAAAATAAAAACTGCTGAGGCTAGAGGTCTGGAATTTGGTATGTTCGACGATTAGAGGGTGGATGATCAACATACCGATTTGTAGCCCTCTAGCCTCAGTAGTTTTTAAAGATGTGAGGGCGGACAGAAAAAGTGCGTACGGACAGACAAAGCCGGCACAATAGTTTTCTTTCGCAGAAAACGAAAAAGCATACTCGAATTCAACGAAATGTCACCAGCACCGCCGCTTTACCTTTTCTGAAACTAATCTCATCAGTCTCAACTTACCAACTAAGTGCAGATCTTGCGTCCTGAACATCTCATGATTTTTATGTTGAAGAATTGCGCTGCATTATTATGAAATAGTCCTGAGTGGACATCTGAGAGGAGACTGATAAAGGTCACAGAAAGAACGGCACTCTTTGATTCTCACAGCGAACGAAGCACGTCATTGTGTTCCCACTTCAGGAATTGAGTGTTCCCGCTCATTTTCAGGCGAGTAAATATGGAATTGAGTGAGATTGCGCAATTCAGGGATCTCATTCGCAATTAACAGGTTTTGATAAGGAACACGACGCCCTCTAGTGTTCTGCAAAGAGGTACTTCACGTTTAATGAAAATTAAGTGTCTCCAAGATAAAACTGCATTTGATATCCATATTCCATTGGTGTTACATGTTCGTGAACGATGATATACATTCATGCATACATTCACACACACACACACACTATATATGTATATGTATATGTGTATATATATATATATATATATATATATATATATATATATATATATATATATATAATATATATATAGGTAGTTAGAGTAATTGAAGTATCTCTCTCTCTCTCTCTCTCTCTCTCTCTCTCTCTCTCTCTCTCTCTCTCTCTCTCTCTCTCTCTCTCTCTCTCTCTCTCGTCTTTAGAAAATTGCTGTAGCTTTCACCTAGGAAGCTGTACATCACCTCTTGCTGTTAAGTAGCATGACCTTTATGGAAAACGTTCTCCAGAGTAAATCTATCCTTCACCTAATCTTCAAACAGACTTAAGTTTAATAGATGAAAGTAAAAAAATAAAATAAAATTCAAAACGATTTTTTTACCTTTCATTTCATTGGTAGGAACTGTATAATTTGATATTTGCGTCCGTGGAGTACCTGCAGTTACTGGCCACTTGGATAATATTAAAACTTCATTTCCTTGATGAGAGAGAGAGAGAGAGAGAGAGAGAGAGAGAGAGAGAGAGAGAGAGAGAGAGAGAGAGAGAGAGAGAGAGACCTGTTCGTTGTCATGAAGACACGTGAGCCTATTCGATTTGTCTTTTCTAAGAATCGTATATTGATACCCCCCGCCCCCACTCAAACCACTACTCCCTTCCCATCGAGTTGGAAAATTGCTTCTATTCTATCCCTCTAAGGCTTGGAGTCTATGAAGTCTCCACTCCCCTCTAGGTAGCGAAGATTTTAATAAGCAAGTCAACGACTCGTTGAAGTCTTTTTGATTGGGGAAAATTCATTTTGACAGAGTGAACTCCAAGCGACTTGATGTACAGTAAACCCTTGACTCACTGACAAGATGGGGGAAAAGTTAATTAATGAACAGATGAATTTTTGCGTAATCTATAAGACCAATGACATACAGTACAAGTCCGGAGAGCAGATTTCTATCGAAAGATTAAATATGAAGTGGCTTCTGAGTAAGAGTTTGGTGGTAAAATTACAATTAGCAGTGTTGTGTTTCGACCCAGGTTCAAAAATTGTCAAGTAGAATTTCTCAGGTTGCATTAACGTGACTTACACGACCACTGCCAACCGGTCCGCCATGATTGACAGATGATTGCTAGCGAAGATAGCTAGATATTTTCGAGTTTAAATTTTAAAAATTTGGAAAAATAGGTAGATATTTTCAAGTTTAAATTAAAAAAAAAAAAATGTGGAAAAATAGGTAGATATTTTCAAGTTTAGATAAAAAAAATGTGGAAAAATAGGTAGATATTTTCAAGTTTAAATGAAAAAATATGGTAATGGTTTAAGTTCACCATATAATTTAGAAAATTATAAAAGAAGCCAATTTTTTTTTAATAGAAAAGACTGGCTATCAGGATTGAACAGTGGAAATTGCCTAATACTGATATATTATTTTTGACTGAGCGGGCTTTATGCCAGCAAGAGCCTGTGCTGGCATAAAACCAGTTAAATAAAAAAGAAAAAACGCATATCAATATTAGACGTTTTTCATTGTCTCTTGATATTTGTAGGTATTTAGTGGGCATTTTCCTGCCCAGTCGTTACTTTGCAGACGCAGTTGCAAAGCTTGGGGTATTTTTAGCACCCCTAAATAATTCAGAAATGAGCGACATTTGTGCTTAATGATTATTCAGGGCAAGTACTGCGACGCACAGATCAAAGTCTTCCACACGGCGAACACAAATAATGAAGATTGCGTCATTGTTGCAGTTCCTAGTATGGCTTTGTAATGATCCAACGTTGTAGTTATCGATTGAATTGAATATAGGGACCTATGATGTCATTCAGCGCTGATAAGGAAATTGACAGTAAAAGGTCTGAAAGGTGCAACAGGAGGAAAACCTCAAAGCAGTTGCACTATGAATCAATTGTTAGGAGAGGATAGAGAGTAAGATGGAAGAAAGAGGATATAAAAGGAGGTACAGTAAAAGGAACGAAAGGGGTTGCAGCTAGAGGCCGAAGCCACACCGCAACGAACCTTGAGTAACGCCTACAGTGCACCGCATGAGGTTTCATCAGGTGAAATGAATTCCAAATGGCTTTACTTTTCATTTATTCAGTCTGGTTTTCTGCAGGATGGAACAGCCCAGAATTTCATTGCAGTTTATTGAGAGAGTTGTTCAGGGAAGCAGCCAGCACAGGCTCGTTCAGTTCCGCTTTTGGTAATTTGTTGCACTGCTCTCGTCAGGACGAACAGATCCGAGCTACACGACAGTTTTCTGGGGCAGTGAATTCAGTGGAATTCCTGCCGCCGTCGTAATTTAGATCACGTGGTTTTCAGAGAGTTAACGACCAAAGGGGAAATGGTTATTTGTCCACTGAAAGATTGGGAATTAGTTAACGAGTGGACGCTGATGGAGCTGAAATTTCGGTTTTCAGAGAGTTTACGACCAAAAGGGAAATGGCTATTTGTCCTCTGAAAGACTGGGAGTTAGTTAACGGGTGGAGGTTGATGGAGCTGAAATTGGGGGCGGTCGTATTCTGAACTGTTATCGGTAACGTATAAGGCTGTTGATGTACTTAACAGGCAGTATTGTCTGCAGATATAGCCAAGTGCTTGTATCTACAGTCGGGGCGAGGATGGGACAGAACCTTTTCTGAGATCATGTGCGTCTTTCTGAAGATGTCTTATCATTTAATGAACAGTTATTAGAATTATTTTTATATTTACGAAACAAGATTATGTTTGTGGTTTAGGTTCAAGAGCTGCCCACGATTGTTTTTTTTTAATAAAATACCACGGCAGCTTCCCCCTTGAAAATGACGAGATATATATTTTAATGGACAGTTTAGAATAGCTCCTTACACATACAGCCAGTGTGTTACATGCAATAAATAAACTTATGCTTAGTGCTTTTTATCTTGGGATACTGCATTCGGCCCCTAGCTGCAACCCCTTTCGTTCCTTTTACTGTACTTCCTTTCATATTCTCTTTCTTCCATCGTACTTTCCACCCTCTCCTAACAATTGATGCATAATGCAACTGCGAGGTTCTCCTCCTGTTGCACCTTTCAAACCTTTCACTGTCAATTTCCGTGTCAGCGCTGAGTGACCTCATAGGTCCCAGTGCTTGGGCTTTGGCCTAAATTCTGTATTCAATTCAGTTCAATTAAGCAGTCGGTTCAGTAGGGATGATTAACTCGTTATCTCAACAATATATATATATATGTATATATATATGTGTGTGTATGTAATATATATATATATATATATATATATATATATATATATATATATATATATATATATATATATATATATGTTATGTGTGTGTGTGCGCGCGCGCGTGAGAGCGTTCGTGCATACGCATGAATATATGAATATACACTAGTCTAGACTTGCAACAAGCACCAAACACATTGTGGGCTTTGCTCCCTTTATTCTAAGTAAGCCTACAATGAAGAGACAAGCGCTAATTAATTCACCTTACCCATGAACTCTAATTAATAAGGAGTTACAATAGCAATAATTAATCCCGGGTTAGTAGTATAAATACCATTTTCTAATCTTTGTCAATTATGTTTATTCCTTTGTTAGAAGAATTGTTAGGAGCCGTCGGTCGTGAAATCGTCAATTTGTTTTTGGCAGAGAGGCACAAATGACTTCCTAAATTACCATTTGTTTAGATTCCACACAAAGCAGTCAGTTCAATTAGGATGATTACTCGCTGTTTCAACATAAATTCAATAACGTCCCAATACATTCAGCTCATTTTCTAACAATTTGAATGAATGATTTCAAACAATTCGGTACTAATTTATGATTTGTGATTTTATGAGATGCATAAAACGTAATTCTTTTGAACAATATAGGATTACTGAAGGGTTTCAAAGTGGTCTTTTTACGACCCGGTTGTATTAGGCTCCTAAGCCAATATTTAATTTTTTTAGATTCCACACTAAGCAGTCGGTTTCAGCAATTTAGTAATGCACAGATACATTTAGTATATCTTTTAAACAATGTGATTAGATGATTTCAAACTCGTCAATACTAATTTATGATTTTTGATTTTCTGCAAAAGAAAACTATTGAGATGGCTATTTGTCTGTTCGTCTCCACTTTTACTGTCCGCCCTCAGGTCTTGAAAACTACTGAGGCTAGAGGGCTGCAAATTGGCAAGTTGATCATCCACCCTTCAGTCATCAAACATACCAAATTGCAGCCCCCTAGCCTTAGTAGTTTGTATTTTATCTAAGGTTAAAGTAACCATGGTCGTGCTTCTGGCACCGCTATAGGTGCCAAAACACAGGCCACCACCGGGCTGTGGCTGAAAGTTTCATGAATCGCGGCTGAGTGATTCATGGGTCGTGGCTTAGAGTTTGGCTTAGAGTTTCATACAGCATTATACGCTGTACAGAAAACTCGATTGAACCGAAGAAACTTCGGCGCATTTTTGAATTGTTTATTTTATGAGATGCAGAAACCTAAAATCTTTTGATTAGTAAAAGATTGCTGAAGGATTTCAAAATTATATTCTTCTACTACCCAGTGGCATTGCCTTGTTGCCAAACGTACTTACGTGATCATTATTGTCATCCATTATATTAGACAAAAGTTCATTTTGTCAATTTTAATCATCGTGTTTCTATTTTTTTCCACTGGAAAGTCTCACGCAGTATATATTCGGCGAGGAAGAACTGCCGTTGTTCTGGGTAATCGGTTTATTTCGTTTTTATCGAATTGCCTAACTAATGCCGTTTGCATCCCTGCTAATTAATCAAGTTATTTTTGTTCTCATTTCTCACGTTTATCTCCACACCCACCAAGAGTTTCATAGAAGAGTAGGTATTTAGTTATTTCATCAATAAGATTATTTTTCGCTTTGATTTTGATACGACCAGCACTCTTGGCAGTTTAAAAGCACGTATTGGAACTCGGAAAATGTAAGCAAGTATTGGAACCCGGAAAGTATTTTTTAATACAAGTTTATCCAATAAAATTCGAAGAAAATGTTGAACTATCAGGGATTATTGGTAGCAACATGAGCCTCCTGCAAATACGAGCAGAACATTGTGGAAATTGTGTATATTCACTTATTCCCCGGAAATCTTGCAGTCCGAAAATCAGTGGACTTCGCATTGTAAACTTGATATATTATTTTAATCTTTTTTTAATTATTCACGTTCCTTGCTTATTACAAATTATGCTGACGTCACAGATGTGACATTAAGTTCTCTCGGTTATGAAATTTTAATTGCCCAACTGGTTGTTGGCGAAGTGTCATAATTAGCCACCTGAACCGACGTGATTTAGATGCCACATAATGTAGCACTTGTTTAAATACAGTTCAGTAAAAAAAAAAAGTTGTAATCAGTTTATTTCGAAGCATAATTTCATTAAACAGCTGTAAACTCTTCAATACTAAATTATCATAAGGGATTTTATTTGTTGCATGAAGCAGATCTAATGAATTGGTCGTCATTAAAATACAACAATCCACACTAATGGCCCTATTTAATGTTTCTCTGATGATCCGTAAATCTTGCGATGACAACATGCACTTTTTGTGAGCTGGCCTAGAGGAAGAGAATTTTGGGGATAAGTTAAAGAAAGCTTAAAGCTAGCATGAAATAGTTTGGAAAAGTAGGAAGTCTGTAGTAAAAAGATCTGACTTAGCCACTCTGGAAAAAATAAATAAGCACTAAAAGAAAATAGGAGTTTCTGTGCATTTGTTTTGACGAAAGTTAAAAGATGCAATTTCACGAAGATAAATATTCTGCTGCAGTCATGGAAAAATATTCGTACTGTATATTTTCAGTTCCTTCTGTCTTCATTTAGAAACACGAGTTTTCCATCCAGCCCGACTTACGGTTTATCCGGGAAGTCGAACTTTCATACTCATTTCTTTGTGAATTTCGAGGTCTATTGGGAAAACACGTCATGTCGTTTGCTGATCACACGAGACTGTTATTATTATTATTATTATTATTATTATTATTATTATTATTATTATTATTATTATTATTATTATTATTATTATATTTCAGTAGACGAGACCTATTCACTTGGAACAAGCCCACCATAGGGGCCATTGACTTGAAATTCAAGCTTCCAAAGAATGTTGGTTTCAGCCTCCCACCGCAGACCTCACACTGCAGCAGTAACTGATCAAAATACAGAGCCAGTGATTTTTCATCGCCCTGGGGGAGACGCGAACCCGCGACATAACACTAACCATTATACCAGCGTTATAATTCCCTTTTTTCATTTTATTGTAATGGGTTCTTCCCACCCCACCCCACCCCCCACGCGGAAATCCAATAGCCTCTCCACAAATAACCAGAAATGCAACTTCGTTATTTCCCATCACAACTTTCCAACCCCGGTCGGTATATTTCCATACATCCTCATAAACGACCGTCGGGTGTTCCCGTTTCCCTGCGTCATAAGTTCCAGATAGGCTAGACGCCTCGCCTCGTGTCCAGTTGCTCCCCCGAGTTTCTACCGAGAAAATGCTTTGTCAGCATAAAATGTGTTTGCTCCGCGAAGGATTTTCAATGTCGGAGTGGTCCATTGTCACAGTCGTTTTTATAGGAGTGTTTATATATATATATATATATATATATATATATATATATATATATATATATATATATATATATATATATATATATATATATATATATATATTATTAGTACCACCTGCATTGCCAAAATTATCCTCGAGAAAAATGACCCTTCTTCCCTTCCTGAAAGCTGTCGTAATTCATCGTTTCATGTCACCCTTTTAATCCTTCGCATCTCAGTATATACTCTCAAGACACAAAACATCTCGGCAGATTTCACCTCTTTTTTCCCCACATTCGTATTCTTGAGCTGCACTTAATGTCCGGGAATGATTAAATTGTGATGAATTATTATCCAGTGTCCATTCTCTTCTCCTGATTTATATATCATTCTTATTCCGAATTGGAATGGATATATATATATATATATATATATATATATATATATATATATATATATATATATATATATATAGTGTGTGTGTGTGTGTACATACATAGATACGCATATATATGTTATACATATATGCAAATATTTAAATATGTATATATACTCTATACATATATACATATGTATAATTTGCATATATATGCAATATACATATATTTAGTATATTTATATACATATTATAGATTGGAAATCTCGCGACAGAAGGGATGAGATTGCTAGCCTTACTCCCCTTCTCTGAAACTCGACAGAACGTTAGTACTTCCATATACGGTAAGTGTTTCGTAAAATATGTTTAAGCAGAGAGCTGTCCATGTACCTTGCAATTGTGGACGGGGGGTTGCACCACCTCTCAGCCACGCAGCCATTGTGGGTAGCAGTAGCCTTCAAAGGTTGCAGGTTTGGTCGCTACTTAATACCGACACCATTATATATATATATATATATATATATATATATATATATATATATATATATGTATATATGTATATATACATATAAACATATAAACATATATATATATATATATATATATATATATATATATATATATATATATATATTATCAAATATAAGGAGCCCATAAAAACGCCTAAGTGTAGAAAGTAAAGGCTATATTTCAGAGACCAAACTGTCTCTCTCCTCAGGCAAATATTGAATGAGAAAAAGTTACAGAGAAGCGGTATTTATACCGTAAGGTCCATAAGTCAGCCGTTACATCACTCCAGTTGACATTTTCTCTTTAATCTTCTTGATCGCTGGTTGGAGGAAGATTTTATCTATAATATCTGAATCCCAGGCGCATCTTGAAAGATTCATCGTATTTCTTTGTTTAATCAAGGCTGATTCCACCGTCTGACTTTTGAACTAACAATTGAGGAGAGAGACAGTTTGGTCTCTGAAATATAGCCTTTACTCTCTACATTTTGGCGTTTTTATATGTCCCTTATATTTGGTGGAATTTGTTTAACAGATATATATATATATATATATATATATATATATATATATATATATATATATATATATATATATATATATATATATACATATATATGTGTGTGTGCATGTATGGAAATGAACACATGGGAATGTGTTTCACAGAAATAGATTTCTGGCCCATAACGGTACCGAACCTCGATATTTCGAGTGAGAGTTCCCACGTGTTTATTTCCATCATATCTCACGGTTAAGGTTTAAGTCGAGTGAAATGTTAGCAGTTCGAGCTTTGGTGGGTCGGGAAGTTTGGTAAAATTCGCTGGTATGCTGGGCAGGCTAGGTGCCTGCCCGGGTTAAGACCTCAGGTACATTCGTTAGTACATAGGTTCCAACTTCTTTTATGACTGTTGCGTCCGAGTTGCTAATACCCTGGACTCTTACTCGAAACACCGGGGTTTGGTCCCGTTGTGAGTCAGAAATTCAGAGTCATGTATGTATATATATAAACATATGTATATCTATAAACATGTATACATATATATTCATAGATACATACATACATGAATATATATATATATATATATATATATATATATATATATATATATATATATATATATAAACTAAAATTCAGTAATCTTTCATAAAGAAACACCCTTCTCATTATCCTCCTCTCTGTTACACTTCCCCTTTGTTATTTATGGCATTCTTCTTCGTCTTCCGTGGGTCTTACGCTACATTTGCATCGCCACTTTATTACAGTTCCCCCACTAACTGACTCTGATGTCTTTCTCCTTGGGAAAATCCTTTGCTTTTCATCCCAGAAGGTGTCTTTTTATATCTTGTAAATATAATACCGACAAATATTTATTCAAAAGTGGATCAAATAAAGCGTAATCTTTTTTTCTGGATTGTTTTTTTTATCTTTGCTTTGCTCCCATTTAGCCATTTCTCGTTTCCTTGTTTAGTATTCCTTGAGTTTCTCTTTTCTGTTTCCTAGAAAGATTCCAGAACAAAACCATAAATCTATTTTCAATGTAACAGTCATCAAATATAATTTTCAAATAGCATCATCTAATATAATGTTATTATAATGTTGCTTCTAGAATACCATCTAGCATTATTTTCCCAAGGAAGACACATTAAGTTCACTTTGACAGGTTTGTAGAATAAGGGTTCTAGAAAGTAAACCAATATAACTTTTGTCATTTTTAATGGATTTTTCTCATTATTACTCATTTTTTATATATTATTTGCTAATGTGATGGATTCTGTATGGTTGGTTTTGTTTGCGCTAAATATGAAACTCGATTGTGATTTTATAAGTCTCTAGCTTTGATTCATAATTGGATTTTTTTATTTCATGTATTCCTATTTTATTATTATATATATATATATATATATATATATATATATATGTTATATATATATATATATATATATATATATATATATATATATATATATATATATATATATATATATATATATATATATAATGTTTACATAACTGCAAAACTCATTTATATCTAACGATTCACAAGAAGTACAGAATTATCTTTCCTCTTGTACTCGCCATTATTCTTCATCCGTGGTGAAGTTAGATTACAATTATTTCCTCTCCCTTTTCGTCTCCGTTAATTCATTATGGTGTTTAAGCATTTTTCAAGCGCAGCATTAGAATAGAAAATAGTTTACATTCCCTCACAGGCATTTTAAACACCGTTTCCTCTGTTGCAGCTTTCCTCATGCATCCCTGGACTTCAGTGACTTGCTTTTCATCATTTTCAAAAGTCACCTTTATTTTTCCTCGGTTTTTTAGCATTACCCCAAACTTTCGTTTTTTTTTTTTTTTTCCTTTTCCGACCGTCCTCGTCTTCAAAATTGTCGTATCTTTAAACGTCCCCCCGCCCTGATATTATTATTATTATTATTATTATTATTATTATTATTATTATTATTATTATTATTATTATTATGGTCTATCTAAGTCATCTTATTCGACTGGGTGGTTTTTATAGCGTGGGGTTCCGGGTTGCATCCTGCCTCCTTAGGAGTCCAGCACTTTCTGACTGTGTGCGCTGTTTCTAGTAGCACACTCTTCTGCATGAGTCCGGGAGCTACTTCGGCATCTAGTTTTTCCAGATTCCTTTTCAGGGATCTTGGGATCGTGCCTAGTATTCCTGTGATTATCGGTACAATTCCCACTGGCATATCCCATATCCTTCTTATTTCGATTTTTAGGTCTTGATACTTATCAATTTTTTCTCTTTCTTTCTCATTATTATTATTATTATTATTATTATTATTATTATTATTATTATTATTATTATTATTATTATTATTATTATTATTATTATTATTATTATTATTATTATTATTATTATTATTATTATTATTATTATTATTATTGTATTCAGAAGAAGAAGAACCCTATTCATAAGGAACAAACCCACAGGGAACATTGACTTGAAATTCAAGCTTCCAAGGAATATGGCGT
Source organism: Macrobrachium rosenbergii (assembly GCF_040412425.1). Lineage (NCBI taxonomy): Eukaryota > Metazoa > Arthropoda > Malacostraca > Decapoda > Palaemonidae > Macrobrachium > Macrobrachium rosenbergii. The sequence continues at coordinate 6,888,305 of NC_089767.1, forward strand.
TCATTAGAAAGAAGTAACAGAATTTAAAAGGGAATATAGAAAGAGATCAGTTATTAGAAAAAAAAAAGTGAAGCGCATTTACTGCATATTGGTGCTGCTGTTCAGTGAATTTGGTTGCTCTCGGCAGATAAAGGGGATCAGGGATCAGTTGTGAATGTGAAAGATCTCTGTTAAAACACAACGTATGGAAAGTTCACAAACAAGAGACCATTTGTCGATGATCCAAGGCATAAGGAACCTTTTTAATTTTATCTTTGCATTTTGTAAATATATCATCTTCAGGCACCCACTTTCCTCCTCACCTTGTTCACTCTCTCCCTTTCCTCGTTCGTTTATACTCTCATAAATGAGCTCATTCATCTCATTTTTTTTTTTTTAGATTTATGCAATGTCTAGCCTTAACGAAACTTTTGTTCAGTATTGTCCAAGTTCGTACTTACTTAATTTTGTCATCCTTTGTTTAATACATGACTTTTTTTTTACATAATTACGGGATATCTGAATCAGTTTTCTTAAATCCAACTCAAAAGATATCATCGTGAAAAGCGAGTATCATCGTTAACATTCCTTGTTTTATATGTGCAACGTTTTATTCCAGTAGAATTCGTAAGTTTTTTTTTTTTTTAATTTGTCCAGTCTTCACAGACTTCTTTATTTTTAGTAATGCTGCTTTGGCGTCTAGCTCTCCAAAGATGCTTTCCAAATAAATAAAAACAACAAATAAAAATTAATAAAAAAAAAAATAAAAATAAATAAATGAAAATGAATATAAAATAAAAAAAAAATGAAAAATAAATAAAAACAAAAATAAAAATAAATAAAAATAAATAACCCACGCCTTTCATTACAAACTTTCTTCAGAGGACTTTGAAGGACAATCGCAGAACCAGGTGGTGTCCAGGAAATTATGGTCTGTGGCAGGAACCACTGTATGTCCATTGATTTACTGTCATTATAAGTGTGCTGGCCAGACATTTCTAAATAAGGTTGCTTCCGTCATTTCATGCGGATATTTCACTTACATTCCTTCGGGCCGCCGGGCCTCGTCATTTCACAATTTCCTGATGAACGTTTTAAAGTATTTTTCTCTCATGCTGAATTCTTTAGTCAATGTTTCCTCGTTGGAACGGATATCCGAAGAGTTACTGGGATACTTCGGATGTCCTCATTGGCTTGGGCGTGAGTCCTGGGACAACAGACCAGTTTTCAGAAGATCCTCATAACATTTTAAAGGTTAGGAAGCGTGACTATCTTATATATCTTATCTGACCTTGGGTTTTGGTTAAGGTCTTGCATCACAAACTTCGTGTTTTTTGGAATGAAAGCTTTAAGTAAATTGAAGACAGACCAATTTACGGAAGAGCCTTATAACGTTTTAAAGGTTAGGAAGTATGACTATCATCTCTGACCTTTGGTTTTAGTTAAGGTTTTGCATCACAAACATCATGTTTTTTGGCACAGACATTGTCAGTAAACCGACGGGCTCTGCTTTCTTGCAACAGCCCTTGTTCCTCATAACAGATACATTTTACTCGGATGAATGATTCATAAAGACACTTCAGGGCATCACGAGTCTGTCCATCTGTCACGCAACTTACCACATGAACATTCCCGTTTCCATTTGTGCCAAGATAGGAACAAGAATATCGATCTTTCTTCAGTGTTCGTTTAGATTTAGTAGTTCATTCACGTCCGAACTTTCGGGTGCGAATTCAACTTTCTCCAGGAAGGAAACTGTTAGCAAAATTATCCAGAGTATGTATGGGTAATTATTTTCCCTAAAACTTTTCACAGAAAGATAGGCATTCAAAGTTAAGAGTGACATGTAACCGACCCATGGCTTTTACATTTTTAGTTTTCTGTAAAAGAAAACTGTTGTGGAGGCATTGCCTGTTCGTCCGCACTTTTTCTGTCCGCCCTCAGATCTGAAAAAACTACTGAGGCTAGAGGACCGGAAATTTGTAGGTTGATCATCCACCCTCCAATCATCAAACATACCAAATTGCAGCCCTCTAGCCTCAGTAGTTTTTATTTTATTTAAGGTTAAACCCAGCCATAATCGTGCTTCTGGCGACGATATAGGACATGCCACCACCGGGCCATGGTTAAAGTTTCATGGGCCGCGGCTCATACAGCATTTTCCCGAGACCGCTGAAAGATAGATCTATTTTTGCTGGCCTTGATTATGCGCTGTAGCGGCTGTACAGAAAACGTGATTGCGGCGCATTTTTTACTTGCTTTGAGCAGCGTTTCCTTCCTTACTTGCTCAAAATTCGTAATTATTTGATAATCCATGTTTTTCGGACCGAAGCTGAAATTAAATTTTTGTAATTTATTTGTAAATCTTAATTTTTTTTTCTCACTGCTGATGAGAAGATTTATCTTTTTATCATTGTTAGAATCTGAATTTATCAAATGAGTAACCTTCAACAAACTAACGAACGTCAGTCTATATAGTGTAACATTATTATTTTATTTTTAAAACCAGTAATTATACGCTGTCAAGATGCATCGGTGATGGTCTGAGCAAAGAGACATAAATCTGAATTATTCTTCCATTTATAAGGACCAGACTCCCCCCGAATGCTTTCAAGACATAACTCACAGTTTCACCTCTCCTCTTAAATCATCTGTCTTATGGAATTTGAGCGAGATAATATATGTGGCTCTAACCATTGACCGTTAAGCAGTGGAATTCAAGCAAACACACTTTGAATATATTGGAACCACGACAAACGGTGTGAATCTCGCCTTTATGCACACATCAACGGGAATGACTTAATTAATTCTCTCTCTCTCTCTCTCTCTCTCTCTCTCTCTCTCTCTCTCTCTCTCTCTCTCTCTCTCTCTCTCTCTCTCTCTCTCTCTCACCATCTTCTTCTTCTTCTTCTTCTTCTTTTCTTCTCTCTCTCTCTCTCTCTCTCTCTCTCTCTCTCTCTCTCTCTCTCTCTCTCTCTCTCTCTCTCTCTCTCTGTTCAGCATTATTGGAAGTAAGACGTGTATATTTGGTTTGAATTTCAGAGGACTCCATTACCCAAAACACACACATGTTCTCTCTCTCTCTCTCTCTCTCTCTCTCTCTCTCTCTCTCTCTCTCTCTCTCTCTCTCTCTCTCTCTCATCAGTATTATTGGAAGTAGTGTATACTCGATTTGAATTTCAGACGGTTCCATTAGCCAAAGCACGTTATTCTCTCTCTCTCTCTCTCTCTCTCTCTCTCTCTCTCTCTCTCTCTCTCTCTCTCTCTCCAGCACAATTGGAAGTAGTGTATACTTGATTTGAATCTTAGAGGATTCCATTACCCAAAACACACACATGTTCTCTCTCTCTCTCTCTCTCTCTCTCTCTCTCTCTCTCTCTCTCTCTCTCTCTCTCTCTCAACATTATTGGAAGTAGTGTATACTTGATTTGAATTTCAGACGATTCCATTAGCCAAAGCACATTATTCTCTCTCTCTCTCTCTCTCTCTCTCTCTCTCTCTCTCTCTCTCTCTCTCTCTCTCTCTCTCTCTCTCCAGCACAATTGGAAGTAGTGTATACTTGATTTGAATCTTAGAGGATTCCATTAGCCAAAAACATATATTCTCTCTCTCTCTCTCTCTCTCTCTCTCTCTCTCTCTCTCTCTCTCTCTCTCTCTCTCTCTCTCTCTCTCTTTTTTCTCGATAGGACTGATGGAAATGGAGTGTACTGCTCGTTTTCGACACCCCTGATTTGAATACCAGGGCATGCCATTAGCTAGAATATCCGACCTAATCTTGTGCAACCTTCTTATGATCTGGGTTAAGGAGATGACTGTCGATAACCAAAAATAACATGTAAAAAATGCGCCGAAGTTTCTTCGGCGTAATCGAGTTTTCTGTACAGTTTATAATGCTGTATGAGCCGTGGCCCATGAAACTAACCACGGCCCGGTGGTGGCGTATCCCATATCGTTGCCAGAAGCACTGTTATGGCTAAATTTAACCTTTAATTAAATAAGAAAAAAAAAGTACTTAGGCTAGTGGGCTGCAATTTAGTATGTTTGATGATTGGAGGGTAGATGATCACCATACCAACTTGCAGCCCTCTAGCCTCAGTGGTTTTTTAGATCTGAGAGCGGACAGAAAAAGTGCGGACGGACAGACAAAGCCGTCACAAGTTGTCTTTTACAGAAAACTAAAAATTGCTGACTCTCCTAGTTTGTAACCTGGAATCTTTTGACTGAACTACTGCTAGAACAGTTCTAGAGAGGATCTTGGCTGGTAGATGATCCACAGCGGAATTGAGAAGGGTACCCTTTCTTCTTTACTTCTTGCTATTGACGATCAGCAGCATTCTCTTTAAAAAAAACTGGGATAGATGAAGTTGTAATAGTGATTTTATTAGCTCTATTTATTGTATCATATTTTCACTTCAGAGATTAGACTTGAAAAAGCAGAATAACATAAAGTTAGTTGATGAACGGGGAGACAAAATGAAGCTTGCTATTCCAACATTACACACACACACACACACACACACACACACACACACACACACACACACACACACACACACACACACACACACACACACACACACACACACATATATATATATATATATATATATATATATATATATATATATATATATAATCTTTGGTAAATTTACTCTGAGTGCACAAACGCTTGGTATGAAAACTAGAGTCCGTGTAGCATTTAATTATTTGTACATGTGCCCTTTAGCCCCCTTCTGTTTTATAAATTGATGAACATTCCTATAATCTCTAGTTGCACTGGTAAGTCATGTTTGTATGTGTGTGTAAGTTAGCCCAAACGTCATCACGTTAAGTAAGTCAGTAATCTACAAACTATTCGTTTAATCAGAGATCTCAAAGAGAAACAGTTTGAAGACTTAAGATATGTTTATTGTATATTGTTCGGTCCAGGTTATCCTGAACAGTTTATGGATAAATTAATGTACGTTTCCCGTCAAAAATGACGGCAGTATCTAATCATTTTGTCATTGCTTCGCCCTTGCTGTATATCAAGTGCAAGCGAGTCCACAAATTTCTTTTGCAAGTGTAAGATAGTTAAATGTGGGATTCATTGTCCGTAGATTTTTGTAGTGTACTGAGCGAACAATATTATTATATATATATATTCATTCGGTACAGTGTAAAACTCTACGGATAATGAAACCCCCGTTTAACTATCTTACACATGCTAAAGAAATTTGTGGAATTTTACTTTGTGGCTTAGACATGAATTGTCCGAGAACGGGCATTAAAATTGAAGGTTGATATACGAGGATTTTTCCGTTTCTAAATATATTTTTATATGCAGTGTCCTGTTCCTTATGCCTATTCAACATTCCTTAGTTAGGCCCATTTTCTTTTATAACATTATCCAAACATTGCTAACGGCATATGACTCCCATTAATTTCTTCACTCATTAACCGCAAACGCTATATCCAGATTGCAATGGCTTTTATTCCATTCCCAGTTTCATAGTTCAAGAATGACCCAGCGTCAATACATCATTTCGGGAACAATTCATTCCATCCATGCGAGCGTTCCGGGCTGTATTCTAGTTGCTTTCCGTTATGGGCTTGCAAGGTTCATCTTACAATTTCGACGTTTCAGCTAAATTCACGGTTTCGTCCTCTTTCGTCTTGCTTATTTTGTAATGCAAGGTTGTTCTTGAGTATAATGACAATAAATCATATTAATATTAAAATTATGTTAAGTTTGGTTAGATAAGGGCGAATGTTTTTTATTAGAACATCATGAATTTTGTTAAAAAATACAAAGCATTATTCTGAGTTTCTTTGGTCGTTTAAGGGTTAATGTTTATAGTTGCAACAAACGTCATCAGCATCCTTTGAAATATAGAAAACATTTTTAACGGTCTTCAAAGACATTTTGATGAATAACTATACGACAGCCAAGTTCTCTCCGGCCAGTTTGATGTTCAGCAGCCCGTGATAGTTGGGGATCTATTTTGCTTTCTGCTTTGTTATCAATATTTCTTTGTTATGTCGTATTATTTCTAATTTCCTTCCTACAACCCTATAATATTTTTCAGTTACAACCTATGTTAACCTAAGATAATCAGTTCATACATTGTTCAAGGTCTCCATATTTTTTCCTTTATGTTTTGATTTTATTTCAGGAATATCTGACCTACGTATGTTTGTCCAGATTTCAATTAACTCAGTCAAAAAAAAATAAGAACTTAAGCGTAAAATTTCGCTGCCCTAAAGTATTTTGTAGTCGTACCCATTCTAAAATCCATTTTTAACTATTAACTGTATATTTCACAAAAACGAAAGGCTCTGTATCTATTTTTTTTTATTACTGATTGGAACCTAATCCTCGAGCATTTTTCCAACGGCTATGAAACATACTGTCAGTTCTCTTTCCTCGCCAATTTATACATATTAAGCCAGTCCTATGATAGCTGATAGTCAGCTCGGTGGTCTGGTTGAACTATCTTAATAATAATAATAATAATAATAATAATAATAATAATAATAATAATAATAATAATAATAATAATATTAAACTTGAACATATGTAGAAACAAATCAGTGTTAATAATTTTTATAAATATACCAATCAATCTTTCCTCAAGATATTTTTATGTAGTTCAGAAAATCTTTTATCTACAAAACATACCCTCATCATTATATGTTTTTAAACATAATCTATATGTCAGTATGCTACTGATTGTTCAAATTCAGATACAAATTAATCTGACGCTTCTATAAACCCATACTGCTCTTTTGTAACAAGAATTTTAACACTGATCTCATCCCTTCTTTACAAAATCGATTTAAGTACGCCCCACATTGCTACATACTCGTAGTTTTTGATGCCCGAATGGTTTTCTGAATTTTGGGAACGGTTACATCAAGCAGAGGATATATAAAGAAAGGAAAGAGGAAGTTCTGTGTGCGTGTTATAGTTATATATACCCGTGTTATAGTTACGTATATAGTTATATATACAACGTGGTTCATTGTAATATGAAACGCAGTCAGTACTAGAAATTAGAAAAAATTATGCTTTTCTGCTTATTGTTTGTGCAACATTAATTAAAATTTCGCTGACAGCAACCAGCGGAAGGTTATCCAGATAACATTGTCTTTCAAGAGCCCTTAGCAAAACTAAAGCCTAAAGGGGCCTTAGACTACTACCAAGGGATGAAGGGAGAGTATTGGAGTAAGGGAAAACCGAATAAGGGTGATCATTCCGGAGCCGGTCAGCGGGAGGAGAGAGAATAGGGAACATCAGTCGGTATGCAGCAGATTAATACAGGTATTTCTTAAACAAATTAATTTCTCTCAAGTCCTCGCATCTACGGACGTTTGCACTCACGAAAGGCGTCATTGGAACTTCTCGGAGAAGTCTGGAGACTCAACTTGTGTCCAGTGTTGATACAAGGATCATATTGCTATTCACGAGAGGAGGCTCTGTTGTCACTTTAGTGGGAACTATTGGACGGTCGATGAATATTCAGGGGTTAATAGGAGTTATGCGATCGTTATCTTCTTGCTTGTTGTACTTCAGGTCTTGCAGATATTGTATCTATAGTATTTAGAGTGATAGGGTTTCACTCAAATTCACACACACACACATTATATATATATATATATATATATATATATATATATATATATATATATATATATATACATATACAGATGTGTGTGTGTGAATTTAAGCGTGCGGGCAGAAAAAAGTGCGAATGGACAGACAAAGCCGGGACAATAGTATCCTTTTCAGAAAACTAAAAGTTGCACATGATAGTTATATATACAAAATTGTACTTCTAATCGAGGTCAGATATCTAAAAAAATTAGATTTAACCATAGTTTACAGTGTCAGCAGTAATGACTTTGGCGGAAACACTGTTTTGATTCCAAACAAAGCAATAAAAACAGTTCTGAAACTTCTGTTTTGGTTATGAAGGAGCATCTCTCAAGCTAGCCTACTTTGTCGGTGAAATTCTACCCCAGGGAAGCTCGAAGGCTTTGATATATGGAGCTGAAACATGCTCGGTAGAGAGAGCGCAAGGGATGAAATTGGATGAGCTAGAGATGAAAATGCTCAGCTGGATGTGTGGAGTGACGAAATTGTATAGGGTCAAGAATGAAAGAATAAGAGGAACTACTAAAATCGTAGAACTATCAAAGAAGGCTCAGGAAAGGAGACTGCAGTGGTATGGCCATGTGGTGAGAAGGGAAGAGACATACGTAGGGAGGAGAGTGATGCAGATGGGGGGTGGGGGGATGTGCCTGGTGGGGGAGGGAGCGAGAGGAAGACCGAAGAAGCGAGGGTGAATGGACGTTTTTGAAGAAGATCTGAGAAACAAACAATTGTCAGAGGACGATGTTTATGACCGAGCCAGGTGGAGGAACGCTGTCAGAAACATCGACCACACACAGAAGTGGGAAAAGATGCTGGGAAAGAAGAAGAAGAAGAAGAAGAAGAAGAGGCTCTAAGGGTCCGGTAAGGAGTCATCATTAATCTATCTCGAAGCTTCCATTACTATGATTTAAAACTGAACGACTTTTGACTCGGAATTCATCATAACGAAGTTCCAGTTTTATCCCCCAAGTTCCTTGAGACTTTGCTCTCTCTAATGTCATCAGCCTGGTGCCAGTACGAAAAATGAGAGTGCGGATAAATAGCGAGCCTGGGATGAAGGCAGAGAACAAGGGAGGGAGAGAGAGAGAGAGAGAGAGAGAGAGAGAGAGAGAGAGAGAGAGAGAGAGAGAGAGAAAAGTTGCATCTTTGTAATATGGGAGACCTACGATTCTATTTAGGAGGCGCCATTTTTAGTTAACGCTCACTCGTGATGTTCTGAACTTAGGATTTATTTTTCCCAGTAATTGTCTCTCAGATCATTTCTTCTGATTCTATATTTAGAGGCAATCATGCTGTGATTAGGAATAAACCTCAAAGTCAAGTAAAGTGGAACGTTTAGAGTGACTCCCTGAAGATATAGCCTCAAAGAAAAACATAACTATTGGAGGAAGTTATAAAGTGTATTTGTTTACGTGCGTGCACTTAATGTATGTATGTATAATATATATATATATATATATATATATATATATATATATATATATATATATATATATATATATATATATATATAATATATATATATATATATATATATATATATTATATATATATATATATATATATATATATATATTTATGTATATATTTATAGTGTATACTCCATAAACTTTATATATACTATATATCTATAATTATATATATATATATACATATATATATATATATATATATATATAGAGAGAGAGAGAGAGAGAGAGAGAGAGAGTACTTTTTGTGGCTTAATATATATGAGCAATAATAAGAAATAATAGATAGATTTCATTAAAAGTTATTCGGCGATCAGTACGAAAACAATACAAGCATCACTACGTCCCGTTCAAGAAGCTGCCTGTGGGAGCGAAAAGTGTCCCTCGTATGATCAGAAGAGAGTTGCCGTGGAGAGATCCAATAGAACTTTGGATTTTATCTCCGGGTAAATCTTACTGGGATGAGGGTAAGACGGAAGGATTGGAAAAATGACGACCAGAGGCAGAATTGTCAAGGAAAGAGCATTTAAGCGATTTATTAAACTGTATTGAGAAGGTTCCTTTTTGAAGTCCTTCATTTTTTTCCTTCTAGAAAAAGAATTGTTACTTTGAGTACACTTTGTGGTGGTTCTTGGATTTGAATTGGTTTCAAGAATTGCCTATATATCTGTCTGCGTATTTATGTATCTGTGTGCGTGTATATACAATATATATAATATATATACACATATATAATATGTATATACATATATATATTTATATATATATACAGTATATATATATGTAATTGTAATAGCCACAATGCCCTCTTCTCTCGCTTTTTTGGATATGCTCGGCACTACAAAGCCGTAAGATCCAAGCGCAAGAAATTGAAGAGGCTGTGATGCCCGGTCGCGGGAAACGAACCCGCGTCACCATAATCACAAGGTCACGTTGCCGACCTGACCATGAGATTCTACACACACACACACACACACACACATATATATATATATATATATATATATATATATATATATATATATATATATATATGTATGTATGTATGTATGTATAATGAAATGTTAACGAATCACCTGCTGCGTACTGCCCTTAATTACATTCTGCTGCAAAGGGGTTTTAACTTCCCATAAATCTAACATCTTATTTTAATTGCGTCTTTAGGAAATGAGGTGCATGTGAATAAATCCTAAACCAGGTAATGTTACATAAAAATTTTAAAGAAATTATTTTGAAATATTATCTGGAGAGGCATAAGTTTCCTTCAGGAAATTTCCCAAGGAGGGTTTTTACGTGTTCTTAACGAAGTCAAGACGTGGAGTAAAAAGTTCGAGAGTTCACTTTCAGGTCTGGTATCCTTGATCCATGACGTCGGTTCTTGAGCTTTGTTGCTCCGCTAATCCCTTGTCTTCTCTTGGATCTCTGCGTCCCTTTCATTTCCCGCAAAATAGAATAGGATGTGGGCCAAAGGCCAAGCGCTTGCATCCATGAGGTCATTCAGCGCTAAAATGGAAATTGACAGTAAAAAGGTTTGAAAGGTGTAACAGGAGGAAAACCTCGCCGGTGCACTATGAATCAAGTATTAGGAGAGGGTGGAGAGGAGGATGGAAGAAAGAGAAATGAACGGAGGCACAGTAAAATGAATGTAAAGGGGGTGCAGCTAGTGGCCGAAGGGACGCTGCAAATAACCTTAAGCAATGCCTACAGCGCACCGCGCAAGGTGCACTGACGGCACTAACCGCCTACTGGGTTCATTTCCCATAAAATTATCTTTCATTTTACAACAGTTTTCTAACCTGCTTAAGCGAGGTGACTACAGCGTGTTTGGACACTTTTACACATTTTAGCACATTCGAATTTTTTTCTATTTGTGCAAAGGAAAGGCGCTTTTATGCCACCGCGTTTTATTGTGCACGAGATTGTTTGCAAGAAGTGGGTTCAGTTAGAAATGAGGTCACCGGAAACTGTATTTTTGTATCATTAACTAATGGGAACTAGAGTCTGCATTTGCTTTATTCGCTGTGCAATTACTTTGTGAATGAAGCAGCAAGTCGATCATTGCAAGTTGAGTTCATTTACATTACTAAGCTTTTCTCGTTGAATGCTTTCACTCCCTCCAAGTCTGGTGTTCCATTCTTTTACATAAACGATCCTGGAGGATCCTACTCTCGCGTATTCGTATCTACAGATAGGCACATCCGCAGGACCACTAAGTTAATGTGATTCTAGTGATTTTTTTTTTTTTTTAATTTTTTTTTTTTTTTTTATTTTTAGGTGAGGAACATTTCCGGTCGATATTTTTTTATTACAGGAACATGAAAACTATGAATTCACTATAATAAGTTTGTCTGGGATAACGATTAAAGTAAATTTAAAATGAAAAATATATAATTTTACTGACTTCACGTTGCAATTGATTATAAGAAGCAAGGATAATATAATAAAAATCTCAGGTGCCCAATGCTTATACGTATGCTTGATTGGGGCACAAGAACTATGAATACTGCTAAAAAGTTCCAAAAATTCAGGATTTTGAATTCTCATTCTGAATGTCAGAAG
>NC_089767.1:6904947-6909947 GCF_040412425.1 Macrobrachium rosenbergii
CTTCCAACGACACCAGTCGACGGACTAACCACTGAGCCATCAAGTATATATATATATATATATATATATATATATATATATATATATATATATATATATATATATATATATATATATATATATATATATATATATATATATATCTTTTTATGAATTGAAGACCAATAAGGACAATCTGAATACCCTGATCTAGCCCATACCCCCAGTAGGACTGATGGAATGATTGGCTGATTTCTGACTGAGAGAGAGAGAGAGGCATGCATTATCGTTGTTATTATCATTTTCAATTTTAAGATACTATTTATTCATGACACTTTGATTCTTTTGAAGTTTCCGATGTCAGCTGCTGTGAGCTTTTTCACAGCCCATATCATAATACTTACCACAATCGTTTTATTTACAAAATCACTATTTTAGGTCAAAGAAGAAACATACAGGTTTTTCATTTCAGCATTTGTTGGAATATTACTTGCCAGCATAGAATTGCTCCAGATGTTTTGCGTTTTGCCTACAGTGAAATTTACTATTCATATTCATTTCTATCAGATAACATCTTTTAACTTATTACCAACAACTGCATTTTAAGAGAGGAAATTTAAGTTACCATCGTTGCTGATATGACCTTGAAAGTTTGTTGAACTGTTCATTTTCATCTAGGAAGTGTCTTGAATTTTTTCACAGTCAACCTGTGGAATTGTATTTGTAGCGAAGTCAGGGTGATTGGATTCGGAATTTAAACTAAAGTTTTAATTATATATATATATATATATATATATATATATATATATATATATATATATATATATATATATATATATATTTCAGGCACCATGTGGTTGAGCCTTAATCATTCGTATGTACTTATTACAGCACCAATTATTTAATCTAACTTCTCTGGGTGTTACGAATCATTAAGCACTTACTAATGATACCAAAAAGTCCTCGTCATAATGATTTTGTTCCCTAGCTGCAACCCCTTTCGCTCCCTTAACTGTACCTCCTCTCATATTCTCTTTCTTCCATCTTACTTTCCACCCTCTCATAACAATTGATTCTTAGTGCAACTGCTTTGAGGTTTTCCTCCTGTTGCACCTTTCAAACCTTTTACTGTCAGTTTCCCGTTTCAGCGCTGAATGACCTCGTAGGTCCCAGTGCTTGGCCTTGGCCTAAATTCAGTATTCAGTTCAATTCAGTAATGATTTTGCATGGTTTTCATCTTGTGTGTGAATCTTGAAGAGTGACGTCAGTTATGAAAATTGCATTATTCTTTCCCTAAAATTGGTTTAGGTGCTTTTATCGTCGAATTGCTGGTCTTTGTACTGCATAATCTGATTGTTCTTTACACGTGGATGATGGTTCAGTTAACTGACTTTGTCTTCGCTTTGCATGTGTCTAGAGCTTGAATACTGACGTCATTTATGAAAATTGCATTATTATTTTATTAAAATTGTTTTGGGTACTTTTATCGTCGAATTGTTCTTCGATTTACTGCATAATCTGATTGCTCTTTACACGTGTATAATGGTTCAGGTAACTATAGTTTCAGTTTGATTCGTTTGCTAATGCTAAAATATTCATAGTGTTGACACATTCATCAAAATAAACACTTGTTTCTAGCGTTACAGAGGCAACCTACGATTATACTGTTTCATTGAATATGTGAGAAATATTAGATAAATTCCATCTACACATAGTATACGATAATACATTATTAATGTGTCCTCTGCTATAATTCATATAAATAATTTGCTGTAATAAGCTATTCAGTCTATGCCACAAGTTCCTAAACATCGAATTTTGTTCCGTTTCCATGGCCTGCAGAAGAATTAAGCCAGGCGGATTTAGTTCATTTTATAAAATAAACTGTAAGTTTTAAAGTGCAATTTTAATTTGAAAGGCAACGAATAAAAATTTTAACTTGAATATACAGGATAATTGTGTGCATTCCTTTTTATACCTTGCCGAAAATTACAGTTATGTAGTTTATTGTACATCGCTTTCATTTTATTAAACAATCCTGCTAGAAAGTCCTTTTTTATGAGCCAAATTTTGCTTGTGATTAAGTCTCTTTTTGGACGGATCTGCGATAGAAATTCCAAACTATGCAACACATTTCCGTTGATAGACAGTCAACTCAAGAAAGGAATGTAGATGAAATTGTCTTTTAAATTTATTTTTTTATACTTCAGATCCCTGTCATTAACAGTTTATTACAACCTAAAATGCACGTGTGCTTATATTATCTCTCTCTCTCTCTCTCTCTCTCTCTCTCTCTCTCTCTCTCTCTCTCTCTCTCTCTCTCTCTCTCTCTCTCTCTCTCTGGTGAACTAAAGTGCGTGGAAATATTCAAGTTAGAATTCTAGAGCCGTATATGTATTTACTTCTCAAAATTAGGTTTCTATTTCTGTTCCGTAACCACCCGGGAATTTTATTTAGCAAATCATTCTTCCGCTCATTATTTGGTAAACAAGGAGAGAATCCTAGTTACTGACACTCCTAGAAGATGAATTCTCCTTGTCGTGAATTAGATGGAGACCCGTTTATTATTTACGTTCCCTCAAAAATGACTGCAATTGACAAGCAATTCTGCATTTTATCGTACTGTTAATAAATCCGTCACATAGTGCTGATCTTCATATTTTTTTTCAGATTATTTAATTAGTTAAACGTGGATCTCATCATCTCATTATCCTGGAACTGTCTTGACCAGACAAAAAAATATATAAACATTAAAACATTTAGTGTTTCATGTAGGAGGAACCTCGTTCTATTTATTTATTTATTTATTTATTTATATGTATATTTATGTTATATTTATAGGGGTATTTTGTTCCCCAGTCCAATTTCCTTTTCGCCTCATCCTCTCATTGTATGCTTTCCTTCAAATTCTCTCCTTTCAAATCAGTCTTATACTGTGGGGTCATCTCTTCTTGTGTCACCTTGTGATGGACCTCTGGGAAACTTCTCTTCTGGTCGTTTTAATGAGATATGATTTAGTATATTTATTAAAGATTTGTCATATTTCACAATTAAGTATATATTTTAAATATAAAATTTTTATATATAATTTTTATGGTTTTTATCTAATATCATTCTATCATTCTGTATTTTTTACGTACATATTTTAACACTGAATTTTACCACTATATCATCACTCACCTATTCTTATCAGTCACATCTTATATATATATATATATATATATATATATATATATATATATATATATATATATATATATATATATATATATATATATATATATTTTCATCTTCATTGCTGCGCTGAACAATCCTGGTGGGTTCCAGCGCTTGGTCTTCAAGACCTAAATTTCATAATCAATCAGTCAATCATATGGGTCGAGTTAGGGCTGAAGTTAGGTGAAGGGAAGCTATTTGAAGTTCTCAGCTGGACGGCTTAATACCCTCCCTTTGTTGACTGACACCCAGTGACTCTAACCTGAAGTGGACCTATTTTACAGGACCTAGGATCTCGCTACATCCCAAATACGAGTTTTAACAGATGAAGGAGAAGCTTGTGGAGATACAATAACCGAGGCAGGTTTTTCGTCAGGAAAGACTCGCATGACTGGAAAGTCCTTCTCAGTTTAAGCTGCCTGTGTTAACGAATAGCATGTCGTCTTTAGTCCTCTCCCCTTTTTCAGCGTTTCACTGAATAGTTGACTAGAACGAAATAAGAGATGAAAAAACCCTGCGGGAATCGTGGTTACAACGTATGACATGCTGTTGAATATGCAATGCAATAGCTGGCATGGTGAAATATTTTATAATCAGCATGAGAAGAGTTTTCTCCTGGTCACTGTATAAAAACCAACTTTAACAGATGAATACGCACCACCGATATTCGTTTGCTGATTGATATTGATTGAGCCGGCCTTATGCCAGCACGGGCTCTTGCTCATAGAGCAGCCCGTAAGACCGATATTCTGTTCGCCAAATGTTTCCTTAGATGTTCCTACTGACTGACGTGCACAGGATTCCATACTAGGCTTGATCGTGCTTTTATCTTTTCCCAAACATTTGATATCATCTCACTATCCTTACAAAAACAAAATATGGCATTAACTAACCAGGGCATTTTCTTTAATAAGAATATAAAAATATGAAAATATTAAAATCGACCATGACAGACCAACTGCTGCTCTCAGATATCCCGAATGGTTTTAAGTCATGTAAATATTTTTGAAGTTAGGTTTTGATTTTGCTAGATGCATGGGATTCGTGAGAATGAAAAAATTTGTTCAAGGTGGAAATATATAGTCTTAAAGGAAAATTATATGATTATCTATTATATGCGTTTGTTTCCTATTTTTGTTTTAGTGGGGGCAGGGATTAGGGGTGGGGATACTTACGATTTAGGAAAGTGTCTCAGTCGCATGAAAAATGAACTATTGAAGTGAGTCTCTTCCCTTTACCTGGTCCACGAATGTCTTCCTCTCTGCGAGCAATGAAGTGTCCCTTCTTCCACACCTTATTATTCCTGAAGGCATTCATTGGTAAATAATCATCGAGGTTCACTTTTGAAAAACTAAAAAGCTTCCAAATTAATTCTCTCTCTCTCTCTCTCTCTCTCTCTCTCTCTCTCTCTCTCTCTCTCTCTCTCTCTCTCTACCTACAGCATCTTTGGCAATATCTGTCGTGAGAAAGATCAAGGGATCTAGACATTCAGAGGTAACAATTTTGATATATACAGTATGTATATGTATATATATATATATATATATATATATATATATATATATATATATAAATCATTCACTTCATACGCATCTAGGTTGTGTCTAATTAAGAGAAACGTAATTTCAGGGTGGAAAACATTTAACATTACCGTGTGACATTAGCCATGGCGTGTCGCTGATTTTAATTAGGAGTGTTGTTTATTTTGGAATTGCATCTGAGCGTTTTTTTATTTCTCTCAGGCATATATTTACCTGATGCTGGCAGCAAGAGTGCATCTAATACTTAATATAATCGATTATATT
>NC_089767.1:6912447-6947447 GCF_040412425.1 Macrobrachium rosenbergii
ATTGACAACAACATTCTGTGGAAGCTTGAATTTCAAGTCAGTGGCCCCTTAAGTATGCTTGTTCCTTGTGAATAGGTTTCATTTATCGAAATAATAATAATAAATAATCTCGTTTGGTCTGACAGTTTCAGTTAGCACATGTAAGTGAGCACATGTGAATGACCTCCGCCATGGATGTCATGTGTTTGGTGAGGCATGTGTTTCTGTTTTTTTTTTTTTTTTTTTTTTTTTTTGTCTATTTATTAGCGCCAGTCATCGAAAATGAATACAAGCCTTTCACGAAACTTGATTAAAATATTTACCGGACGGCAACTTGCAGATGAAATCGATTAAGTTTGCACCAGGCCAAAACTTCATCGGTATCTGAAGAATTCAATATCCGGAGCGAGTCACCCAAGGAATCCTTTCATGAAAATCCGGTCATTTCTTCCCGGAGACTCACACAGGATATCATCATCCTTTCGTTTGCTATTGCTGTCGAGCCGAAACTTGTTCCAGGATCCATAATCGTATGAGCATCTACCTTCGGTTAATTTTCTTGGAAATGCACAAATCACCCTTTGCGTTTTCCTAGGAACGAATGCCGAACTTTCAACACTGTTGTGTGCATCTCAACCTAGCTTTCCCTAACTTACAGAAAGGTCATTGTGTCATACACGTGATATATTTGGTGATGATATAGGATTGGGCCACTTTCCATTTCCCGTTCAGCACGAGGCCGAAGTTGTCGTTGAGAGAGAGAGAGAGAGAGAGAGAGAGAGAGAGAGAGAGAGAGAGAGAGAGGGGCAATTTTCTTTAGCAATAATACTATTTGAAAGAGACACAGACATATTTTCCCTTTAACGCAAACGTCTTTACTGAGAGAGAGAGAGAGAGAGAGAGAGAGAGAGAGAGAGAGAGAGAGAGAGAGAGAGAGAGACATTTTTCTTCACTGCAAAAAAATTCTATTTGAAAGAGACAGACTTATTTTCTCTTTAACACAAACGTCTTTACTTAGAGAGAGAGAGAAAGAGATAGTTATTGTCATTCTGCCTAAATGTCCTGAAGCCTTCGTGACCGCAGTCGTTGTGATCTGTGATACATCATTTACGGCAGACACAATGGACCAACTGTTAACACCGGCTGAATGAATGGATCCGGATGTGAATCGTTGAATATGATTCCTGTAGAGTTTTTCAACCGGTCACTTATTGCGTTGTTAGATTCACTCACCGCAAAAAGATCTGATGTCCCTCAAAGATCAGTTTTCTTCTGTCTCAAAATCTCTTTGTTATTTGGAAACCATGAGGCTAGAGGGCTGCAATTTGGTATGTTTGATGATTGGACGGTGGATGATCAACATACCAGTTTTAACCTCGTTGGCAAAGGTAATAATTCTTGTTTTATTTCATGGGCTACTCTCTGTTAGGGGAGGGGGAGTATATGAACAGTACTTTAGAGTTTAATGCCTAGATGCTAGTGTTTTGGTATTTATGTACCTCTAATGAACACCACATTCTTTGGGAAGTTGCATTTCAATTCAGTGTCCCGTATGGGCTTGTTCCATATGAATTTGGTTTATCATCTGAAGAAGAAGAGGAAGAGGAGGAATCTGCAGAAGGTCCTGATCTTTGCTTTTCTCCCTTTCTCCAGCAACTACAACGATTTCATTCTAATACACAGACCAGATTTTCGTTACTAAGTATTGGAAGAACTGAAATCATTTTTACAAATAACGACCTTAGCTTCCTTTACTAAACAGCCATCAGATATAACCACAATTCTAAATGTAACCACAAGGCTCAGCTGCAAGTATCGCTCAGTTCTCCATCTGATGGAGACGCCCATGAATTTGAATAGCTAACGGGGGGGGAAGATATTCTCTACCGCGCTGCAACAACTTCTCGTTTGTGTCGAGTTCAGAATTGCCGCAGTCCACGTCTGGAAACTATACGGAACTCAGCCGTGTGGTTTTGACGGTCTTTCTATATTTTTACGCGTATTTATTTTCAATTTGCGAAATTCACACGAATACAATATATGTTATCACATAAAGCACAAAATTGTTTGTAATTGTGCATCTGTGTGATAAAGTAGGAGAATTTTTGTATATCCTAAAGGAGTTATTCTATTATAATGGTCTTACTGATTCAGAATTTGGTGCTTTAATGTATTTCATTGATTCCACTTCAAACAGACGTTATTGATCAAATATAACCACATGACTAGAACTCGTATTGAATTGTCACCTTCAGGAACGTCTAATACTGTGCTTTCTATGAAGCCATTTACATAAATGCGCAGTGACTTACTTCCCACAATTCCACTTTGAACTGTAATGGTTTGACGCTACTCAACACTTCTACTGATCCCCATCCCTGATTGCTGATTGGTCATTCTGTTCTACATTCCATAAGCAGTAGATTTTGTATAGATACCGCTGTATCTCGATTGGTGTTCCTCCCTCTGCTTTGGGCAAAGTCCAGAGGTCCACGCTAGTTTTCTTATCCCACTCTCATTTCTAGTCACCTTAGAGCAAGGCCCTTATTGGTACAAGGCTGCTGAGTCTGAATCAGCCACCAACAAATTCCATGTTTACTTTTTGCTAATGATACATCGATGCTGTTATTTAAATTCTAAGAAACTATATTCGGTCGTCGATTAGTCCTTTGGTCGCTTAATTCGTACAGATTGAGAAAATAAAAATCATATGTATGTGTATGTATATAATTATATATATATTTATATATATATATATATATATATATATATATATATATATATATGTGTGTATATGTATGTATATATGTATGTATGTAGTGTGTGTGTGGGTGAATACATCCATTTTGTTTTTTATCTTGCAAAACTTTAACAATGCGCATCCGAAAGTTTCTGCCCATTTACATCAAGCAGTTCAAGATTTGACTCCCACACTTATTCTTCGAGGGACATAAAACACGGGCCATTTTTGGGGATACGACTTTCTATCACTAGTTTAAGAGGACGAAATGCCTCTAGACACCTTTAGCCTTGAATGATCTCTTTTGTACAAGAAGGACATAAGAGCTGGATTTCCTAAATGGCTTGAGATATAAAAAGATCATAAGCTTTTATATTGAAGCCGCAAATGGAAACATATTTCATAAATGTGGAACTGATCTTTCTCTGTGAGGCGCTTATCCAAATGCACTCCTCTCCGCTTTGAGAAAACTGAAAGTAACTATTGCAAGTAAACTTCAATGCTTCCCTTGTCATGGCCCCGTAGGGGGGTTGCGCCGTCAGTGCACCTCATACAGTGCACTGTAGGCATTGCTTAAGGTTCTTTGCAGCGTCCCTTCGGCCCCTAGCTGCAACCCCCTTTCATTCCGTTTACTATACTTCCGTTCATTTTCTCTTTCTTCCATCCTACTTTCCACCCCCTCTTTGCAATTGTCGCAACATAATTTTCAGCGTGAATGACCTCATAGGTCCCAGTGCTGGGCCAGTGGCCTAAATTGTATATTCATTTCCAGTTTTCCCTTGTCATGAATGAGAAATAATTGGTTTTGGATCAAAATGAGAGTTTTCCAATAAAATTAGGGTGGACGAGATTTTGGGTCTCATGTGTGATCATTCATTAATTTATATTCTTGTAAAGATAGAGTTTTTGATGAATAAATGACCTTACTGTATATAAAGGGGCTGGTTTATTTGTCTTCTCGTTAAGTGGATTTGACCATTTCTTTCTCATTAAAAGAATAGTGAACACCATAACCTTCTTTTCATAAAATTTCTGCTGTTGTAAAACCGTATTTTTTCCCCGGTCGGATTCCATAAAAAGAGCAGAAAAATCAGAATTACAATAGAAGAGAGGTGGAATTTATTTATTTATTTTTTTAGAGTATTTTAGGGCTTGATTGTAAGCCATTTAACCACAGCTTGCTTGTCCTTTGAACATCATTGGGAAAACAACTGGAATATTCCTTTATTATACTTGATGGAGACGTATCTGAGACTCTCTCTCTCTCTCTCTCTCTCTCTCTCTCTCTCTCTCTCTCTCTCTCTCTCTCTCTCTCAGACAGAAAAGAGATGATGAGCAAATCAGCTACACCCGTATTGACATTGTCACACAAACATACGAACAAACTCTAACATTGAGTTGCCAGATACAACTCATGACACAAAAAGGAGAATTCACAAAGACACGATACTTTACCATCGTAACAAGCGCAGATTTTACTAACGTTTTAAAACAACAATGTTACATTTGACTACAAAACAAGTAGAAAATGAGGCGGAGTTTCTTCGGCGCAATCGAGTTTTCTGTACAGCCGCTACAGCTTATAATCAAGGCCACCGGAAATAGATCGATCTTTCGGTGGTCTCGGTATAATGCTGTATGAGCCGCGGCCCATGAAACTTTAACCACGGTCCGGTGGTGACCTGTCCTATATCGTTGCCAGAAGCACGATTATGGCTGAATTTAACCTTAAGTAAAATAAAAACTACAGAGGCTGGATGGATGCAATTTGGTATGTTTGATGATTGGAGGGTGGATGATCAACATACCAATTTGCAGCCTTCTAACCTCAGTAGTTTTTAAGATCTGTGGGCGGGCAGAAAAAGTGCGGACAGAATAAAGTGCAGACGAAGCCAACACAATAGTTTTCTTTTACAGAAAACTAACACATAACACTGAAAACTCGCGAACAGACTACCCTCCTGTCTGCGGCAAATTTGACAAGGTGTCAGAGTTTCATCAAAGTATTTGGTTAACATTATCGAGATACCCTCTCACGCTAACTCCAAGTTTCTTCACTACGCTGCTTTTATAAGAGGTGAATCTATCAATGACATATTTCAGTCGTGTACATTACATATCAAACGAATCAGTAAATAAGAATTATATTGTAGTGTGTATCAATTTTTTTTTCTGAGTAGAAATTTTTTCTTTGAGTAGATTTTTTTTTTTTTTTTTTTTTTTTTTTTTTTTTTTTTTTTAGTAGAGAAAATTGACATGGCACCCAAATAATGAGGATTAGCTTTCTGTAGGCGGGGCTGTTTTGTGTTTCAACTTGTTAAGAATTTTTATATTCACTGGAGTAAGACGATTCAAAGACAGAGTGATATAATATTTCTCTACGTACATTTTGGGTTAGTTCCAATTTCATTTAGTTTTTCGTAATATCTGTAAAAGAGGCAGGCAGATCAAATCGTGAGTGCCATTGTATTTGATACACTTTGTGGGGTATATAATATTACAAATATTATATATATATATATATATAATATATATATATATATATATATATATATATATATATATATATGAAACAATGAAGACTTACACCATTTCTAAATCAGGTTTTTGGAAAGTGTCGGACTCCGAGCACAATAGCGCTTTTTATTATTGTCTTTATGGTGCAATATAAAGCTCCCCAAGTTTTTCTTGTGCGATGTTCTTGGTATTATTTTCGGACACTGCGCATCATGTCTCCATTCTTTCCAGAATTTAGACCTTGGCAAAAGACTGAACGTTATATGTGTTAAGTACAAACGAGGCATTCCTAAGCTGCCCCAGTCGAACTTTTAAGTGGAAACGAAAGCATAAATAGAAGCAGCCAAATCCTATTCACGTTTATCCGAAATTTGAACAAGAAACGAAGACGTTGATCGAATTAATGAGTTGATGTAATAATGCATAACACACAAAAGATAACCAGTCAGAAAAATTATGATTTATATTAGTAGTAAATAAAACTAGTAAAAAATGCGCCGAAGTTTCTTCGGCGCAATCGAGTTTTCTGTACAGCGTCTAATCAAGGCCACCGAAAATAGATCTATCTTTCGGTGTCTCGGTATAATGCTGTATAAGCCGCGGTCCGTGAAAATTTAACCACGGCCCGGTGGTGGCCTATCCTATATCGTTGCCAGACGCACGGTTATGGCTAACTTTAACCTTAAATAAAATGAACACTACTGAGGCTAGAGGGCTGCAACTTCGTATATTTGACGATTGGTGGTGGATGATTAACATCCCAATTTGCAGCCCTCTAGCCTCAGTAGTTTTTATGATCTGAGGGCGGACAGAATAAAGTGCGGACGGACAGACAAAGCCGGCACAACAGTTTTCTTTTACAGGAAACTAAATATATTACAGGCATATTAAACTATGTGACTGCAACTATGCCTTAGTAGGCATAATAACTAATGTATATTTAGACATTCATTTTGGGTGTACTTAATATACAAAGGAATATGAAGTTCTCGAGCAAACGGAAGTAAAGCATTCCAGGGTTTACCGATATAACAGAAGTACCGAGGCTCTCCAATATCGCAAATACATATAAGAGAAAATATATATATATAATTTATATGAGGTCAGGCGTGAAATTGCTACCAATAGAGAGAGAGAGAGAGAGTAGTTGACGTTACTGAGTAGAGGGGACGAAGCAGAAGTGAGATCCAATTCGTAGCTGGAATAGGAAACTTTTGTCGTGATGCTATCAGGGTCGAGGCTGTGTACGCCAGGTCCGAATTTCCAGAGCTAGTAGACCAAAAGTGTGGGCTGGTGAGATATGGACATGATTTGGAGACAAATGCCTGTTACTTAGTAGATATGCTGTGATGTCCTGCCCATCTTCGAGACATTCCTAAGAATGAAAGGCTGAATCTTACTGTACACTCGAAGGTACTTCAAAGTAACCGCCAGTATGGAAGGTTTGAGTTGTTCAGACCGCTAGAGATTGTTTGAAAGTAACCATGTATCGTCTCAGTGTTGTTATAGGATGGAAGGAAATACTACTAAACAGAATTTCGCTTGGGGTATTAGCAATGGTTAAGCTGTCATGACCCAGGCTATTTATAATATATATATATATATATATATATATATATATATATATATATATATTATATATTATATATTTATATATATGTATAGTATATATATATATGTTATATATATATATATATATATATATATATATATATATATATATACATATATATATATATGGCTGTAGATGCATGTATGTTTTAAGAACAGAGATCGTACTGGTATCAAGCCAGCATAATCTAAAACAACAACATACATACACTTATGTTTATATATATATATATATATATATATATATATATATATGTGTGTGTGTGTGTGTGTGTGTGTGTGTGTGCAGTTCCCAATGCACTTCATCAGGCTCAAGAGAGGTGCATTCCCACATGTGTGAATGTATCGGGAATATCTGTATTTCGACTTCCATCCATTAAACTAAAGGAGCCATTCGGTCTTCCAGGTTTGCCCGTTTTTCTTCACGTTCCAAGCATTCCATTAGGAGGGATTCCTATTCCAGCATTTTCATTCCACAGTATAATGGGGCTTGTAAATCTTCCCCATTCCTTATTCCACTCATTCCTTCGCCACCAAAGCGGCTTACCTGATTAAAGAGAGAGAGAGAGACTTTAGCGGCTGGTATATATTGCAGTGATAAAAATTCTGAATGCTTGAGAGAATTTAGCGGCTGGTATATATCGCAATGATAAAAATTCTGTATGCTTGTGGGAAACATTGACAGAAAGCAAATTTCAAAGCACATGGGAATTTTAGAGATGAATTCAAATGAAATATGTTAGAAAGGATGAAATTATATAATTACAACATTTTATCACTCGTAATTCATACATTGTGATAAGCTCATGTGTCTGTAGAGGCTTGTGTGTTGTAAATATCTGTTAAAGGCTAGTACGTTACTCTTGCATTTTCTATCTATATGTATAAAAATGCATGTATGTATGTATGTATGTTCCAGCATAACTCTGAAACGCATTGAGCAATTTCAACCAAACTTGGTATACTTATGACTTACAATCTCGATAAGAACACTGTGGCGGTAAGGCATCACTACCACCAAAGGGCACCAAAGAGAGTGGAAATGGAAGGGCACTCCCTGAAACAGGGCTGGTTCTGCCGGTGAAACGGGGCTGGTTATGCCCGTGGACTTAGTAACCTGACGAATTTATCATACTTAATTTCGGTACGCAGTACATATGACTCACTATCTGGAAAAGAATACTGTGGGGGTAAGACATCGGTGGCACCAAAGGCGGTTGGGGGTTGGGAAGGGGGTGACAGAGAGAGAGAGTGAGAAGGAGAGGAAGTGAGAGAGAGTGAGTACAGGGGGTGTTAGGGAGAAGAAAGAGGGAAAGAGACAGGGAGGGTTGGAGAGAGAGGGAGAGAGTGAGAGAAAAAAAGAGCGAGAGGGAGAGGAAGTGAGAGAGAGAGGGTAGAGGGGGTGTTAGGGAGGAGAAAGTGGGAAAACGAGAGAGAGAGCAGAGGGGGTAGGAGGAGAAAGGTGGAAAAATTAAGGGGAGAGAGAGAAAGTTTATCAGTTGTCATTCAGTCTTATCCCGGGCAGTGCCAGGTTGGTCAGCTACTATATATATATATATATATATATATATATATATATATATATATATATATATATATATATATATATATATATATATATATATATATTAATTATATATATATATATATATGTATATATATACTATATATATATATGCATATGCATATGCATCTAAAACTACCCTTGCACTGAAGTTCTGCTGGAGTGAGGAACAGTAAAAGTAAACGCCCTTTATGGTATCTCATTTTTGTCACAGCTTTGTAACGCATTTTTGCGTATTTCAACCGTCCATGCTGTATCAAATTTTCCGTTCCATTTCTGCTCACTCCTCTCCCGTTTTCCCACGCAGTCTGGGTTTGCCACCCCGAGAATTAAGCTCACGCGAATGCGGGCATCAATATCGCCGATGTCGGAAGCGATATTTGATGGCTAATGCAAGGTGCTGGAAAATGTTGCGCGCTGGTAAAGTTACTTATATAAAAACTTATGAAAAAGATAAACACAAACATTCGTTGGTCTTTGTCGATCTCTGCCAATTTAAGTCCTGTATGTTTCTCCCAGTACTTTTTTCTCCATGACAGATAATGAAGATGAAACTGATTTTTAGTTTTCTGTAAAGAAAAACTATTGTGCCGGGTTTGTCTGTCCGTCCACACTTTATTCTGTCCGCACTTTTCTGTCCACCCTCAGATTTTAAAAACTACGGAGGCTAGAGGGCTGCAAATTGGTATGTTGACCATCCGCCCTCCAGTCATCAAACATACCAAATTGCAGCCCTCTGTCCTCAGTAGTTTTTATTTTATTTAAGGTTAAAGTTAGCCTTAATCGTGCTTCTGGCAACGATATAGAATAGGCCACCACCGGGCCCTGGTTAAAGTTTCATGGGCCGCGGCTCATACATCATTATACCGAGACCACCGAAAGATAGATCTATTTTCGGTGGCTTTGATTATACGCTGTAGTGGCTGTACAGAAAACTCGATGGCTCCGATGAAACTTTGGCGCATTTTTTACTTGTTTATTTAAGTTCAAATCTCTTCGTCTCGTTAATGCTAAATGGTCATCAGATGAGTGAATCGGTTTTTCATCTTCTCAGTCAGTCAGCTGACTTAGCTTTCTCTCTGTACGTTACGTTTCAGGTCGTTCAGATATTCCCGTTCTGTCGCCATTAAGACGATAGATGGAAAATTACTGTTTTTAATGTTTTTCCATTTCACGAAAACAGAATATAAAATGGCGTGTGACTGTGAAATGAATCGCTCGGTGCTTAGAGGCGATAGAAATGGAATAACTCAACAACTGATTGATTGATCATGGCTGCTGAAACTGGCATCACAGCATCTAAGTTACTGACGCTGGTCTGGAAACGTAATGGAGAAGAGAATATAGAATTTAGGCCAAATGCAAAGCGCTGGAACCTATGGGGTCATTCAGCGCTGAAACGGAAACTGACAGTAAAAAGGTCTGAAAGGTGTAACAGGAGGAAAACCTCAAAGCAGTTGCAATATGAATCAATTGTTAGGAGAGGGTTGAGGAAAGTAAGATGGAAGAAAGAGAGTATAAACGGAGGTACAGTAAAAGGCATGAAAGAGGCTGCAGCTAGGGGCCGAAGGGACGCTGCAAAGAACCTTAAGTAATGCCTACAATCCACCACCGCACGAGGTGCACTGACGGCGCTACCCACTTTCATAGGTCATATCACTGATTCCTCTAGTGCAGTGGTTCTGAACTTTTTTCAATGTGTGTACCCCCTTGCAAATCAGCAGTCAGTTCTCGCACCCCCTGAATTGCTGAAATGAAAAAAAGGGTAAAATGCAAAATTGATATGATGTGTATTAATAGCTAAACCACATAAGACGTCGATCCTGTACTCGAGTCTGTTGCATCGTTGCCACATCAATAGGCAATTAGGTGTAGGTTTATCTATAGCTCAGAGCACTGCCGTAGCAATAATAATAATAATATTGTACCCATAATCGTAGGAACACTAGGCACGATCCCAAGATCCCTGAAAAGGAATCTGGATAAACTAGATGCCGAAGTAGCTCCAGGACGCATGCAGAAGAGTGTGCTACTAGAAACTGCACACATAGTGAGAAAAGTGATGGACTCCTAAGGAGGCAGGATGCAACCCGGAACCCCCCAACACTATAAAAACCACCCAGTCGAATAGGATGACTGTGATAGACCAAAATATATATATATAATAATAATAATGATAATAATTATTATTATTATTATTATTATTATTATTATTATTTTCTTTTATGTAAAATTTCTTGCAGAAAAAATTACATGCATATATAAAAATATCTTTTGCTTTAATTGTTCATGGGCATCCTCGCACCCCTTAAGAAACGGCTTCTCACCCCCTAGGGGTGCGAGCACCCCAGGTTAAGAACCACAGCTCTACTGCATCAGAGTTGCATGCAAGTCGCATATATAGTCATTCTTTCAATAATTCAGCTGACGGAACATACTAAGCTTGTTTTTATGTCTTCCATGAACGAATAATTACAATGTTTCAGTTGCAGACTCCTTTCCATTCACTTGAGTGAGTTTCCGTAGGGTGCTTCCAGAAACATTGTTTTAAAGATGTCACGTCATGAAATCAAACATGAATCTTCGACTTTATGGATTGGCGTCATTGCAAATAGTTGCTGCGATACTGTCAGATCTTGAATAGCAATAGTAATGTAGCAGTCCTTAGCAGAGGACATGTTACATTTACTAGTTGTTACCGACATTTAGTTTTGCTTTTGACAGTTCCAAAGATACATAGGTACAAGTGGACTTTTTTTACTTGTATAAATATTTACGTGATCGAGGCGAGCAAATAGAAAAGTATATATGCAGAGGAAAAGATTTATGGGCCAGATATTAGCCTACATCATCCAAATATTTATTTTTATTGTAATTATTTGTCCACATCATACGGAATACTTTCCTTGTTGTTACTGGCTGTAAGACATTCTCCCCAGGTTTAGAAAACCAATGTGACAACATGAAATGCCCTGTTTATATTCAAGCAATCCTCTTATTGCTCATGCAAGGAAAAGACATACGAGGGTGGATTCCAAAATATTCATTCGTGTTAAAACTTTCTTCTGTTATATATTTATGTTGAGGAATCGGCTACTTTGTTCGACAGCACCGTTATAAGAGTGGTTATTTAAGATCGTATAGAATTGTGTGAAGCAGTTTTTGATCACATAGTTAAGCGGTTCATTCATTGATCAAAGGTTATGTCAAAGAATTGTACTTTGTATGTTACTGAATTTGTGTATGCGATGTGGCTCCCGTCAGGAAAACCATTAAAATTAAAAATAAAGATTGATGCATGCAAGTAAAAACAAAAAACAAAAAAAAAACAAAAAATAAAAAAAAAAATCTTCAGAATACAGAGTTCATTTAGACGCATTATCTGTCTGCAAATCATTATTTAATACACGAATATTCGAGTATAGGAATGGAGAGGTCATTGCCCTGAACATTACGTAATTAGTTCCAGTAATGACATTACAGAAAATACAACAATGGTTTTTCTTACTGCTGAAAACAGAAATAGACCATTTTCCTGGTTTTCGTAATATGCTTCTCAGTGGGATAACTGTTATACGATGTCTACGCAATGATAAATGCTGTTATTGTGGATGAATATACTACTCCAGATTATATATTAGTTCTTACTAACCATACTCCAACATTATAAGATTAATATTAAGCGGTGAATATAGCTTCAGTTGTTGGACAACATTAATTTGAATGTTCTTTAGAGGCCATTTTTAAAGAATGGTATAACTGACACTGACCGCCACTTGGCTTATACTTGTACGCAAAGCACCTAAAACCTTTAGTTAGTAAAGAAAATAAATAAGAAATTTTTCTCTGTAAACCCGTGACACGAAACTCTCTAATATAACGTAGTTTACTTTCTCTTGCACTCATGAATATTGAGGCCATACACAGTCAGTGCCCCCTCCAGTCGATCTAGCCGAGCACCCTAGATTAACAAGTCTCTTCTCCTATTACTTTCGGATTAATTGACCAGACTATCGTTTTCTGTTCTTTTTTCACCAATGACTATTTTTTTTACCATTCCCTCGTGTCCCGTGTTGGTGTAACAGGCAATTACTGGAAATTGTGAATACATTGTTCATATATCCTCTGAATGTTATTCTCTTGACAACAGGTTCTGAAACTAGGGTCCAATATCTAGTCGATAATGCAGGCAAACTTTTTTAATATATCTGTTCCATTTTACCACTTTTGTTATTCAATGTAAACTTTGGCAAACGTATTCTGAATGTCATTGTATTTGATCGAAGTCAATAGCTATAGCTCTCTCTCTCTCTCTCTCTCTCTCTCTCTCTCTCTCTCTCTCTCTCTCTCTCTCTCTCTCTCTCTCTCTCAGAGAACAGACAGGATCACTTCAGAGTTTTTGAATAGTTTTCGGAACTTTTAGTTTGAAGACTTACCGATGGGAAATCATGAGTTCTTTCAACCTCATTTCAACATGAGGAGACTTTGAAAACATTTTCCCATTGATATTTGGGCACAGAATTGCGTCAGATGTGCATTCCTTATTATCAGCACATCGCAGAATGTACCAGTTTCTTGTGATTCCAAACAGTGAATGAATGAATGGAATGTGGGCAGCTCTTGTGGTCAGCCCCATAAGGGGGTTAGTGCTGGCAGTGCACCTCGTGCGGTGCACTGTAGGCATTACTTAAGGTTCTTTGCAGCATCCCTTCGGCCCCTAGTTGCAACCCCTTTCCTTTCCTTTTAATGTACCTCCATTCATATTCTCTTTCTTCCATCTTTCTGTCCACCCACTCCCAACAATTATTTCTTTGTGCAACTGCTTTGAGGTTTTCCTCCTGTTACACCTTTCAAACCTACCTTCCCTAAATTTTCTCTCCAGCGCTGAATGACCTCATAAGTTCCAGAGCCTGGTCTTTGGCCTAAACTCTACACTGTATTCCATTCCATTCCATTCTTAAGATCAGGCTTGTTCTGATTACGGATTCCAAACTTTGAATCAATAGATATCGAAGTCTGTCATCATCAGGTTTGTTTTGATTCCTAGCTCTTGAGAAGAAATGAGAGACTGAATGCAATAAATATCCAACGTTAAAGAAGGTGGGCTAAACCATTCTTGTCAGTGAATTTGAAATTTGGTGTCTGGCACGAAGTACTTTCGCCATGCCGAATGTGAAATTTATTACTTCTATTTGATTTCTGGGTCATTATGTCGATAATGGTATTAGTGCAGATGGATTACATTTTGATCATTTTCTCATTTGATCTTTGTTCCTTATATATATATATATATATATATATATATATATATATATATATATATATATATATATATATATATATATATACACATATATATATATATACACACTTGTACGTACACACACACACACACACACACACACACACACACACACACACATATATATATATATATATATATATATATATATATATATATATATATATATATATATATATATATATATATATATATATAATGTTTGTGCCTGCTTTTAAGGAAATTTCTCTGACTGACCTGCATAAATAGAAAATAACTTTGCCGTGAGAAATACAATATTACTTCATCAAGTAAAAACAAAATGGGAAAATACAATTTAAGCAAGATTAGTAGTTTCAGTTCCGGGATGAAAATTAATGTATCAGTGTGATACTGTTACAGATAATAATAATAAAAGCAATAAAAAAAATTTTCGCTCAAAATATTAGCTTTTACGAAAATTATGATTTCATTTCGAAAATGATTGTGCTCATAAGAGAGGCTTCTTAAGGTGCAAACAGATCTAACACAATATAAAAATCAGTAAAGGAAGTAAAAATATAAAATATACTTTTATAAAATAAAATCGGTGGCAGTTTTCAGTATCATATTCCAGTTTGCAAATTCCTTTTTTTTTAGTTTTCTGCAAAAGAAAACTATTGTGCTGGCTTTTTCTGTCCGTCCGCACTTTATTCTGTCTCCACTTTTCCTGTCTGCCGTCAGATCTTTAAAACTACTGAGGCTAGAGGGCTGCAAATTGGTATGTTGATCATCCACCTTCCAATCATCAAACATGCCAAATTGCAGCCCTCTAGCCTAAGTAGTTTTTATTTTATTTAAGGTGAAAGTTAGCCCAATAATCGAGCTTCTGGCAACGATATAGGATAGGCCATGGGCCGCGGCTCATACAGCATTATACCGAGACCACCGAAAGGTAGATCTGCTTTCGGTGGCCTCGATTATACGCTGTAGCGGCTGTACAGAAAACTCGATTTGCATTTTTTTACTTGTTCGTACTCATTCACTCTTCGACTTCCGCAGATTTTTTGGTTTTAAATTAGCATATTTCTCATTTACATTTACCATTTCACAGCGCTTTTCACTTCTCTGTATCCTTCACATAGCCAACGAGGCAATCATCCGACTGTCTTGGTTTTTGGGGGATAATGTGATATTTTTTTTTTGTTTATATTGACTGAGATCAAATTGCACCCAGCTGAGCCATTGCCAACAGGAGCTTCAGTATCCTAAGTCGTTTACAGATTCAGATGCGGCCGATCAATACATTTTATCCAGAGGCGAGGGAGGATTTCCTTTCGTCATATAGAATATATATATATATATATATATATATATATATATATATATATATATATATATATATATATATATATATATAATTATTTATATATATATATATATATATATATACATATATATATATATATATATAATTATTTATATATATATATATATATATATATATATATATATATATATATATATATATATATAAAAACTAGTTATGTTGTCGTTTCTAGAAAACTTCAATTTAAGGAGGAACAGGATAGCCAGAAGACGTGATAAAATTGCAGACATTAATATTTCTTAACTGATCTGAGAGAGAGAGAGAGAGAGAGAGAGAGAGAGAGAGAGAGAGAGAGAGAGAGAGTTGTATTCAACAAGAAGAAGAAATAGCTTTTCTGCTGGGCATTGTAACACATAGATATATGTATATATGCGTATACATATATGTATATAAAAAATTTCTGACTCACATCGAGATCGAACCCAGGTCCTTCAACTGGAAGACCTCACTTCGATCCTGATGTGAGTCAGAAATTTAGTTCTGCTCCGCATGTGATCACGTGTTGATTACGTCTAATAATATATATATATATATATATATATATATATATATATATATATATATATATATATACATATATATATATAATATATATATATATATATAATATATATATATATATATATATATATATATATATATATATATATATATATATATACTTGAAGATTTCTTTCCATGACACAACACCGGACGACTAACTCCAATCCTTTTGATTGGATCCCCTTTCATATTCCTTTTGATGAACGAAGTAACATGACAGGAGAGTCAACTATTCCCTGTTCCAAGAAACATTTGACAGTTCCAGACGCCCATTTCTTGTTGTCTGAACCGTTTTTGCCTCTTTCCATCTAGACCCAATATTCTGAGTCGTCTAATGCTTCTCATGTTTGCATAAAGTCCTCGTACCAAGCGGGGTCGGATTCTTCACGATTTTGTTATGTTGCGGGATGCTACTGACTTTGATTTCAGACTTGTCGATTGCACGGTTTTTGTTTAATTACTGAACATCTCTCTCTGCTTCTGTATATATGTGTATGTATATATATATATACATACACATATCTGTATGTATATGTGTATGTGTGTATATATATGTGTATATATATATATATGTATGTATGTATATATAATTATACACACACATAGATCTCTGACTCACACCATGATCAAACCCAGGTCTTTCAAATGGAAGACCAGAGCGCTGCCAACCAGGCCACACAAGTCATAAAAGAAGTTGGAACCTGAGTACAACTGTACCCAAGGAATTACCTGCTGGCAGCGTTCTGGTCTTGCATTTGAAAGACCTGGGCTCGGTCCCGATGTGAGTCAGAAATTTATTTCTGTTCCAGAATAATCTGATGTATTTCAATTGTCAGCAGTTCACAATAGAATAACTAGTCTCTTCCAAGTATAAAAGGACAAGTGAGGAAAACACACGCACACGAAATAAAGACAGTGCAAACATTGGTTCCTGTTCTCCTCAGTATCCCACGGGAAATGAAAAAGGTATTGTCTCTCTCTCTCTCTCTCTCTCTCTCTCTCTCTCTCTCTCTCTCTCTCTCTCTCTCTCTCTCTCTCTCTCTCTCTCTCTCCCAAATGAAAACCTTAACTTCAACAAAGGAAACGTAATAATATATCTGTGCAACAGCCTGAAAATATGTCCACGATTTAGGAAGAATTTCGTTTTTATTTTCGAACAGTTTTATCCCACGTAAATATGACTTCAGTTGCTGTTTCAAATTTCGTTGTATTTATTTTTTATGGGTTGTTAGAAAGCTTATGGAAGATTGTATATATATATATATATATATATATATATATATATATATATATATATATATATATATATATATATATATATATATATATATATATATATATATATATATATATATATATATATATATGTATATATATATATATATATATATATATATATATATATATATATATATATATATATATATATAATTTATATATATACACATATATATATATATATATATATAATATATATAGTATATATATACATATATATATTTATATATATATATATATATATATATATATATATATATATATATAAATATATAAATTTCTGAATCACATCGGGAAAGAACCCAGTTAAAATCCAGAGCTCGTCCAACTGACCCACACTGCGTCCCCCCCCTTTTATTTGAGAGACTGGGGTTCGATTCCGATGCGAGTCAGAAATCTATTTCTGTGAAACACGTGCTCTTGTGTTCATTAGTTCCAATGCAATATTATATATATATATATATATATATATATATATATATATATATATATATATATATATATATATAGCATATTTTAGCATTTTAGTCTTCTGAAAAGAAAACTAATGTCTGTCGGTCCGCATATTTTTCTGTCCGCCCTCAGATCTTAAAAACTTCTGAGGCTAGAGAGCTGCAAATTGGTATGTTGATCATCCACCCGCCAATCATCAAACCTACCAAGTTGCAGCCCTCTAGCCTCAGTAGTTTTTATTTTATTTAAGGTTAAATTTACCCATAATCATGCGACTGGCAACGATATAGGCCAGGCCACCACCGAGCCGTGGTTAAAGTCTCATGGGCCGCGGCTCATACAGCATTATACCGAGACCACCGAAAGATAGATGTGTTTTCGGTGGCCTTGATTATACGATGTACAGAAAACTCGATTGCGCCAACGAAACTTCGGCTGATATTTTACTTGTATATCTTTACTACTAAAGGCAGACTGAATTCTTAGGCAACTTAAATTTAGCCGCAATACATATGAGAGTTCACCTTTGCTTGACTGAAGGCAGAATATAGACAATGTAACTATGATTAAGCAGACCTCTTGAAAAATGGTTTGCAGACGTAAACTGGGTTCTGTTATCTTGTTGTAAGGTTTGGTACTCCATCACCGTCAAGGCCAGTGTTAAATGTGAAGATGATGACAGCACAGTTGTCACGTTTTCCCCCGGGCCAATTTGAGGAACTCGTAGAAATACATTGAAATTTTTTGAGGGATTTCATGTTTATCATTAAAGCATAGGTCGAGAAAGAGATATTTGAAAGGGCTAAGCACCACATGAAGCAGTGTCTGACGGATATAATAGAGAGAGAGAGAGAGAGAGAGAGAGAGAGAGAGAGAGAGAGAGAGAGAGAGAGAGAGAGAGAGAGAGAGACTTCTTTGTGTTTGTAAAGGAACAGTAGCTGTGTGAGGAAATTTTGCTTGGAGCAAGCATCCCCCAGAGTACAAATGAATTTGGGAGTTACAGAAAATAACAAACTTTTTACAGAAGGAGTTACACCTTTACTGGAATAACATGGCGGGTATTTTCGTCCTTCTGGGCAGAGATAATTTCATTTGATTTGTCGTTGTTTCGTAGTTTTTTTTTTTTCTTAGCTTCTGAAGAGAATATATTATTAACCGCAGTTATAATTTGTGCCTATTAAACTTTCGAATTTGCTTTTTGCTGATGATAGTTATGTAATTGTTAGAAAAAGAAGTAAAAAATGCCAAGTTTCTTCGACGCAATCGAGTTTTCTGTGCAGCCGTTACAGCGTATAATCAAGGCCACCGAAAATAGATCTATCTTTCGGTGGTCTCGGTATAACGCTATATGACCCGCGAGCCATGAAACTTTGACCACTGCCCGGTGGTGGCCTGGCCTATATCGTTGCCAGAAGCACGAGTGTGGCTAACTTTAACCTTAAATGAAATGAAAACTACTGAGGCTAGAGGGCTGCAATTTGGTATGTTTGATGATTGGAGGGTGGATGATCAACATACTAATTTGCAGCCCTCTAGCCTCAGTAGTTTTTAAGATCTGAGGGCGGAGAGAAAAAGTGCGGGCAGAAAAAAGTCCGGACAGGCAGACAAAGCCGGCACAATAGTTTTCTTTTCAGAAAACTAATAAAAATGACTGACAAATTGCTTATCGTATTTTAAAATCGGGATGAATCTCTTAAGGTCATGGAATACACTTCTAATAGCTTGAATGAAAATAGAAAAGAACAAGAGAAATATATTAAAACACAGATGAAAATTAATCAAACGATTATAAATAGTAATAAGACGAATATCACCAGCTCTGAAACTCTAGATGCAGATCACGTGAAAAAACCATTGAACAATATTTTCTTTTAATTTTTTCAGATATGTGCAGCCCAGGTCTCCCAGAGATATTGTGTATGTGAGTAGTGCGTTATGGTTTTGTTTCAGTTTGAACGTACTTTAATGAGTGTTTGTTTTGTAGTAGGTGATATGTATCAAAATGTCTTTCAAGAATGTCAGTGGTACTCCACAAGGCTCTCTTTATCTTATGAGTGAGAACTTTTCTTTTACTTGGTTAATTACCTTATAGTACTTGCTTACTTGGAGAAGAAATTATTTGCGTTGTATATATATATATATATATATATATATATATATATATATATATATATATATATGATTATTATTATTATTATTATTATTATTATTATTATTATTATTATTTAGTGACTTGCGTGATTATTGATTGGCACTTTTAAAAATGCAAAACAATCAGGACAAAAAAAACTTTATATATATATATATATATATATATATATATATATATATATATATATATATATATGTATATATATATGTATATGTGTATATATATATATATATATATATATATATATATATATATATATATATATATATTTGTGTATTTTTGCATATTTGATTTCTTTACTCCTGGTTGTTTTGGACTTTTTGGAAAAATTGCCAGTCAATAATTTTGCAAGAATAAATCATTATTTCTAATAATAATAATAATAATAATCATAATACGGCTTGTAGATGCTTTTCAGAATCTCACTAGAAAGTATTCTTATCCCAGTGACGTTCGGCAGTATCTGTCTTAATATTCTCTCCTGATCTGTCCTATTTCTCCCTCGTTTTAATTTTGAACATTTGCAATCGATTTATTTTATCCCTATAACAAAACAGTATATATATATATATATATATATATATATATATATATATATATATATATATATATATATATATATATATATATATATATATATATATATAAAACATGCAGGCTGCAATTTTGTCTGTCGCAACCGAAACGTGCCTCTGTTCAAGATGAAAAACTACCTCGCCTCTTCATCTACAATAGAAATGAGTTGGAATCTTTGTCCAAACGGTATTTTATTGAAGAAATCGTTTACTATAAACGTAGTGTAGAATAGGCTATTTAATTGTTACATGTTCAGTCCTATAATGAGATTTCTGTGCCATTTGTCTAGACGTGCATAGGTTGGTCTGGGGCATAGATATGAGCATATGACAGCACTCCTCTACTTCAACAGCAATTTTCTCCCTCTCGCTTGCTCTCTTTGAACAGGAAATTCTTTAAACATTTAGATATTTGGTGTCAAAACCGTTTGAGAAAACTCGTAATCATTCAGTCTCAGTATTATACGAATTATATTGTTATGGAAGGATCCGTTCGCGTATTGAATTATGTTCAGTTCTTCGAATTCCAAAGATTATCCTGGTCCCAGATTCCTAAATGTTCGTTGTCCATTCCTCAAAATCTTTCAACACTGTGCAGGACAGGTTTTAGAAATTGTTCGATGAATTCTTGGTTTCTTTCCGTCTATGGTATGTGCTTCTGCGTGTTTGGGTGTTGTCATTTTTCATTTTATTTTTCCATTTTTTTTTATTTTTCATTTTAACCTTTTATCTTTTGGAATTTCAGTGTGGAGTTATCTCTATTTTTTGTATTTTTTTTTATCTGAAGGTTTTTTCACGCGGTTTGTGTTGATTATGATTTGATGTTGCAAATATATCCATATATTTTCAGTAACTTTTATATTCCATCATTTCAGTTTTTTAATAATACTCTTCGATTTCAAATATTGGTTTACTTTCTGTCATACTTTGCTACAATTCCTATAACAACCTTGCTCACACTTTAACACTGCAAACGTGCCAACATATCCGATATATAAATATTAAATTTAGATTTTATTTCAGGTAGTTAGATTTTTGGCGAACGTTATAGCCATTTGCTTCCAATGCTCATGAGACGTATGATATAATTTTAAATCATCTTCAGGATTTTGTATCTACCCAATTAGGACTTCCTAATAATATTAGCAAGATTCACTTTCGCTGGTTTTATATCTTACGACTTTCTTCCTAAGCTTTTCTTGTTGTTGAATTAAAGACTTTATATCAAGAATAACAAGATTGTGAAGATATCCACAATAGTGTAAGTGTAAAAATGTATTTAAATATATATAGAAAACGAGAGCTTTCGAGAGTCTGCTCTATTCTCCGCGAGGAGGTTAGCTGGGTTATCTACGAAGAACGATTGCACAGTATTATCTGAACTACGGAATTGGCTGTCTCTGAATTACGTCCAGTTTTCTTCTGTCAACAACACGTTTCAACCGAGCGTTCCTTGACTATAATATTTTCACCACTGCGTCCTGTTAATGTGACAAACATTGATAGAAGTTGATTCAGACTACTGGTCTGCATTACTTTATGATAAAAAATTTCAGGGCGGTGTTGTTTCCTAATTCTTTTGGTTAACTTTAAAACTAAACTATCCGCCCGCACTTTATTCTGTCCGCACTTTTTTCTGTCCGCCTTGATTATACGCTGTAGCGGCTGTACAGAAAACTCGATTGCGCAGAAGAGACTTCGGCGCATTTTTTACTTGTTTTTAATTCAATAGCATATATGATATACTCAGATTTCCCTTGCATATACTCCAGTGGCTGATTCTGTTATTTTTTATTTGTATCTTGTGGTGTAATGTGCATGATTCATAATTATACTTATTATGGGTGGCGTACAATTGTTTCTTTGTGTCTTCAACACTTATATATTTGAGGAGCTTTCTTGCTTGCAATATTGCGTCTTGACACTTTCTCCACACTTTCTCCTTTGGCTTCGTTTTCGATAGTCATT
This sequence comes from Macrobrachium rosenbergii, assembly GCF_040412425.1. Lineage (NCBI taxonomy): Eukaryota > Metazoa > Arthropoda > Malacostraca > Decapoda > Palaemonidae > Macrobrachium > Macrobrachium rosenbergii. The sequence goes on from NC_089767.1 coordinate 6,934,478, forward strand.
TTCGTCCAATTTACAAATACTTCGTCTCTTTCTTTATTTTTATTTTGCAACTCTTGTTATTGTTTTGGCTTTCTAAGTTTCAAAATCAATCGGTCGAACATGTATTGTAACAGCTATCCAATATAAACGCTGGTTCTGTGATAGCAAGTGTATATTGTGCATTATTATACATCTTTTCTTTTTCAGTTCATTTAGCAACTCTATTTATGAATTTGTATATTATATATAACATTATATATATATATATATATATATATATATATATATATATATATATATATATATATATATATTGTATATATACATTTATATATATATATATATATATATATATATATATATATATATATATATATATATAATGTACGAGAGGTTAAAGACTTTTATCCGTCTCGTGGTTAGGTCGGCAACGTGACCTATTTGTGATTATGGAACCCGGGTTCGTTTCCCGCTACCGGACACGTAATTTCTTCATATATCTTGCACTTGGATCTTAAGGCTTTGTAGTGACAAGCGTATCCAAAAAAGCGCGAAGAATTCGAAAAGTTAAGAGGGCATTGTGGCTATTGCAATTACATATGTATCTGGTAAAAAGTGACCAGTAGATTCTACAATTATATATATATATATATATATATATATATATATATATATATATATATATATATATATATATATATATATATATATTACCAAATGGGTAAAGATTGATTTCTGTATTCCATTCCGCTTTCACGCTTATTTGAGTAGCGTATGATACTAATAATTTCTATGATAGGTTAATCAGAACTATTCTTCTACAGTTTCCTATCTTACTACCGATCCTGTTCAGTAGAAAAAGATCTCTTGCGTAATTATTGATAGCACATCTGTTCATAATTGTGTATAATGGTTTTATTAGCTTTCTGAGATTTTAACTGTAATGAGATTACGTATCTCTCTCTCTCTCTCTCTCTCTCTCTCTCTCTCTCTCTCTCTCTCTCTCTCTCTGTAGCTTTTAATCATTTATCAGTGCAATTCAAATAAAACTTGTCTTCAAATGACTCCATTGTTTTTCCATATCTTTGATATAAAATCTAATTAAATTCCTCTCCACTCTTGTTTTTTTTTTTGTTTTTTTTTTTAACTTCCATGTCATTCTCTATTTGTTTTTGAGAACTTTTATCATTTCTTCTTTTCATCTTCACTCTCGTTCCTTTTTGCCTCCTCTTGACAATTATTATTAGTTAATGAATGTCTTTGTTCCACCAGATTATCTCTTTATATTTTCAACGGTGCCATATTTCCAGTGACTTTCTTTTCTCCATTCCCGCACTGACCAGTAATCTCGTCATTTGAAGAAGCCGGGAGCTGACTGAGTGAAAATTTTCGTTCCGCCTCAGTCTGTTGTTGTGTGCTTGAATCTTTTGAGATTCGCTTTATCCGATTTCTTTTTATCGCATTAAGTGAAATTGTGGTCCTTGTCAGGGAGATAACGGAATGGGCTAGACCATTTTAGTGATTTTTTATTTTATTTTATCTTACATGTGTACGTGGGCATGCCACCGAGGTATGCGCTTATACTGAGATACATAGTGTACATACTGGCATGCATATATATATACATATACATGTATATATATAACGTGTGTCTATATTATATATATAGTATTTGTATAAAACTGGTATTATCGAAATCCAAAAAATTATTGACTGTTTCCGTTTTCAAGTATTAAAATTCCATTAAGAAAGTGATCAAAAATTTGCTTAGATGAAAATGGCAAAATATATATATATATATATATATATATATATATATATATATATATATATATATATATATATATATATATATATATATATATATATATATACATATATACATACATACATACATACATACAGTCCTCCTGTGATTATATTTTTGTATTCACAGCTACTTGTAGTTTACCTTAAAAGCAAAATGCGCTCACAAGCATAAAAGACAATAAAAAGTATAAGGGGGGGGGAAATCGGCAATGTTTTTAAACTAAAAAATTAGATACTAACATCGGCTTCATGTTACTTATACGAACAGCAACGTTCGGTTTAGTTTTCTGTAAAAGAAAAACTATAGAGTTGGCTTTTTGTCTGTCCGTCCGCTCTCAGATCTTAATTTGGTATGTTGATCATCCACCGTCCAGTCATCAAACATACCAAATTTCAGCCCTTGTAGCCTCAGCATTTTTTTTTTTTTTTTTTTTTTTTTTTAGGTTAAAGTTAGCCTTGATTGTGCCTCTGGCACCGGTGTAGGTGCCAGCACCACAGGCTGAGAGTTTCATACAGCATCATACGCTGTACAGAAAACTCGATTCCGCCGAAGAAACGTCGGCGCATTTTTTTTACTTTTTTTTTAATGAAAATGAAAAACAGGTGGTGTCCGGCGTCTTGCAAGCCCACTGTAATTGTTCAGAATGAAATTAGGCATCGCGTCACCGAGGTATATTGCAATTTTCATTTGAATAAATCATTTATTTGCACGTTTATGTGCCAAAATATTAAATGGTGGTTAGAGAATCATATTGCCTTAGTCTGGGAGAACAGATATTGCAAGTTTTGCGTGAAAGAGAATCATATTGCCTTAGTCTGAAAAACAGATACTGCAATTTTTGCATGAAAGAGAACCATGTTACCTTAGTCTGGGGGAAGAGATGTAGCAATTTTTTCATGAATAAATCCTTCCTCCAAAAATATATTCAGAAAAAAACAGAACTTTATGAAATATGAAATGATGAAATGAGGATTAGAGAATCATAGTTCATTAGTCTGCGAGAACAAATACTGCATAATATGATCTTATGATAAACGTACCTCGCAAGCAAAGTTAATAGCTAGCAAAAATTCCATGCAAATGCCTCGAAAAGTTAAAGATTGTACGTTTTACCCATTAAAAGTTTCTAGATATACTTCCTCGTGGAACGAAGAGGAAACAGTTAGAAAACTCGTAAGGGAAATGAGGCTGGAACGAAAAGAAAAGAAGGAGGAGTGAATGAAATGGAAATTTGAAATGGCTCCATCGGATGTGGTGGAATGGTGTGGGTGCCAGGTAAAGATGAAGATATACGCTTTTGAACCTCCTCCCTACCTCTGAGATTTGACATCTTGATTCTTTGTTTCATAATTTCAAAACCAGCAATGAATTTTTCACTATAAACAAGGAATATCATTCCTTTATTTTATATATATAATTTCTAAGGAATAATAATGTCTGCAATTTTACCACGTCTTCTGGCTATCCTGTTCCTCCATATATATGTACACACACACATATATATATATATATATATATATATATATATATATATATATATATATATATATATATATATATATGTGTGTATGTCTGTAAAACATTATATATATATATATATATATATATATATATATATATAAAATGTATATGTATATCAAATCACAGGTTGACTAAGGAAACAGGCCAATTTCTACATTTGTCTCACCTTCATTCCGACGTTTCCTGATATCACCTTTATTACATCTTCTGGGAATCTGTCAATAAACATGATAAAATGATGAAACTATCTCAAATTTGTTGAAAATCAAAAAGCAGTAAAAAGACTAAAATTTACAGTTACAAAAATATATTTAAAAGCTAAGACCATGACCAGAGAAAACAGAAGGGTACACGTTAGCTAAGATATATATATATATATATATATATATATATATATATATATATATATATATATATATATATATATATATATATATATGCATATGAAAGGGGGCGGGGCTGCTTTTAGATCAGATTTCTAACCTAGAGATCTACCCCGCAGGTATTCAAGGCTGCTTGCATCGTCTAGTCGACGAATTCTCATTTTACTCATGAAAAAAAAAACATTCATTTCCCTCTTTGTCCTGCACCTTGACTTGAAATAGGGATGACTATCATTGTTGCTTTTTTGCACAGGTATGTGGACATGACATTTGTAATACCTTCCTTTTATCGAAATTGTTTATTGGTAAACGAACGTAGGTTTATCTGAAATGATCTGCCAAATGATTTACTCGTCCCTTTGGAGTTCATTGAAATGTGACACATTTGGTGGCTGCTGCGTTGGGTCTGTCGCTTTGATTTTCACTTCGTCGAACTTGTCGACTATTTGTGGGTAGTGTTTTCGAATAGTTTGGGTCGAGGATGTCCATAAGCCTTCGGTGTTTAGTATTGCGGATCCAGATAGTTTGTATTATATATATATATATATATATATATATATATATATATATATATATATATATATATTATATATGTACATAATATATATGTGTATGTATATATATATATATATATATATATATATATATATATATATATATGTATATATATATATATATATATATATATATATATATATATATATATACACATAATACTAAACATCACTGTCTTCACTTAACCAGTGTCAGAACTCTATTCAACAATAATTCCACAAGAAGGGGGCCTGTCTAACACAACTGTGTTCAAGGTCGAAAAGTAGAGAAGCCTTTTTACGCATCTGTTTTCCAGACATAATTTTCCCTTGTATTTTGAAGAGTTGTGATGCAAACATACAGTGGTGATGTTATGGTTTAGATGTTTCGTGAAACAGATTTTCCTGCTCTTGTTTCCATATCAACATCAATGCAGTAGTTTACGTCATATATGAACTTGCTTTCATTCGCTGCTTTCTTAAAGCCACGAGGAAGATATTCGGAACGCCCTGATGGCTCTCTGTAGCAAACTTGAACAACGCGCGAGAAAGTATTGGGAAGTTAGCCCAACTCTGACTCCCTTGAGAGCTGCCTTATTGATGGCTAAGCCTGGTCGCACCAGAACCCAACCGTCTTGCGTAATGTTTTCGGTATATTTTGCTAAAGAAAAGCAAAAATAATATATATGCATACATTATATGTACATAAATACATACATACATGCGTTCAGTTTTGTTCCACACGGAAAAATAAGACGTGTAAATGGTTAAAAAATAAGCTAAAGTTTCGTCTTCCAGTGGACCCCTTTTTTGCGTAATGTTTTCTGTGTATTTTGCAAAAGAAAAGCAAAAATAATGTATATGCGTACATTATATGTACATAAATACATAATACCTGCGTTCAGTTTTGTTGCACACGGAAAAATAAGACGTGTAAATGGTTAAAAAATAATCAGAAGTTTCGTCTTTCAGTGAACCCCTTTTCGGAGCGTTCGTCCTCCACAGACGCCCTAAGAAGAGGTCCACTGGCGGACGATATATTAATACTAACTATCCGACGTTCACATACTAGCAAGACTGTGCGCAGCCTACTTTGTATATAAAGTTTACGCATTTGGTTTATCTTCTGTTACTCTGTGTTTATATTTGCATATAAGGGGCATGGACGTGTTATGTACATTGTGTTGTTATATGCTGAGCTAGTAAATGGCAAAACTTTCAGGCCTGTTTAATGGTAAGCTGCCTTCCATGGAGATGTTATGTGGTCAAATGTATGCGCTACGGCCCTTCCGTGGGTAGCTTGCAATTTATAGTTGATATTTTAGTCATTTCTTTCAATTAAAGTTTAATTTTTTCCGTTTTCATAGTTTTCGAAAATCTGTATCAATCTGGATTTGGTATCTTTTAGTCCATGTGTCAGACAGTTTATAGCATTAAAAGATGATATTAATATCAAGAATGAACCTCTGCACTGAAACCGTGGAATGTCAAGTCGGGCTCCGTTCGTCGATTTCTGAATATTCAAGTTAAAATATGCCCGAAGTTTCCTCTGCGCAATCGAGTTTTCTGTATAGCCGCTACAGCATATAATCAAGGCCACCGAAAATAGATCTATCTTTCGGTTTATTTTTGGTCTCGGTATAATGCTGTATGAGCCGCGGCCCATGAAACTTTAACCACGACCCGGTGGTGGCCTATCTTATATAGTTGCCAGCAGCACGATTATGGCTAACTTTAACCTTAAATAAAATAAAGACTACTGACGCTAGAGGGCTGCAATATGGTATGTTTGATGACTGGAGGGTGGATGATCAACATACAAATTTGCAGCCCTCTAGCCTCAGGAGATTTTAAGATCTGAGGGCGGACAAAAAAAGTGTGAACAGAAAAAAGTGCGGACAGAAAAAAGTGCGGACAGAAGAAAGTGCGAACAGAAAAAAGTGCGAACAGAAAAAAGTGCAGACAAAAAAGTGCGGACAGAAAAAAAGTGCTGACAGAAAAAGTGCTGACAGAAAAAAAATGGTGACAGAAAAAAGTGCAGACAGAAAAAAGTGCGGACAGAAAAAAAGTGCGGACAGAATAAAGTGCGGACGGACAGTCAAAGCCGGCACAATAGTTTTTTTTTTTTTTTTTTTTTTTTTTTTTTTTTTTAGAAAGCGAAAACATGCGTTTATTGTGGAACTTTTCACCAGCGTATGGTTTCTTTATATCTAACTCAGTGTTGCCGTGAAGGTGATTAATCGCCACACTGGAAATACCTCCCCGATTACACCATTCCCTGATCCGGTCCATGACCCGACTGAGGCTGAGGGCAGCTTCATTTCTCATAAGTGGAGACTTTACTACATCCGCAAGTGTTGCATCATCGGCATACTGAACAATCATGTTTTCCAGTCCAACTGCCATAATCTTGCGAGATTCTTGTTCTCATTTACATACCAAAAGATGTTTGCCTCGAGAGGATAATTTCCTGCTCATGAACTTCCAAGTGATTAGTGAGAATACTGTAGCAGTGAGACGAGGATAAATGATAGGTTAAATGATCTGGCATCTAAAGTGATTTTTATTGCTAGGAAAAAAATATAAAAAATTCTGCCATACAACGCCTCATATATGTTCATCTTTTGCCGCTCTGATTTTTTAAAATGTACGCAGGAAAATTAGCATATTAAGATAAAGTATATACGGAAATGCGCCCGTCATTAGGTACATTGTACGGTATTTTACTTAAATATAGTTTTTTCATATAGTTAAACCCGTTTTTAATATAGATGGTTAACATGATTACAAGATAAAAATTATCTAAACGCACGAATAAATAAACGTCCATTTTTATAATATCTAACAAGTTTATGCATTAGATTAAGACCGAAGCAATCTCCTTATTATTTCGCATGTCTGTGGTAAGTCTAGCACACGATCATAACTCGCATTTATTCTAAATACTCTTAATGTATCCGTCGATCTTTGCAGTAAGAGAGAGAGAGAGAGAGAGAGAGAGAGAGAGAGAGGGGGAATTTTTGTGGGGTCAGTGGTCAACCCAAGACTTTGATATACATTATTATTATTATTATTAATATTATTATTATTACTATTATTATTATTCAGGAGATGAAACCGATTCATATGGAACAAGCCCACAGGGGCTCTTGACTTGAAATTCAAGCTTCCAAAGAATATTGTGGTGTTCATTCGAAAGAAGCAACAGAAGGTAATATGAAATACAGAAAGAGGAGATCAGTTATTAAAAAAAGCACATAAGTTAACCAATCAATCAATAAATAAATAAAAATGTAAGTAAAATATTGTAACGCAAGTTGACTTGTATTATGGTAGTAATGCATTTCGTCTAGAACTTCCGCAGTTCCAACTGCCTGACATCCTCTGGGAGGCTGTTCCACAGTCCAACGGTATGAGAAATAAAGTACCTTTGGAACTGAGAATTTCGACAGCGAGGCACATTTACTGCATATATTTGTGCTGCTCTTCAGCGAATCGGGTTGCTCTCTCTCTCTCGGCAGTGAAAAGGGATCAGGGATCAGTTTTGAATGACAAAAGTCACGGTTAAAATACAACTTGTGAAAAAGTGGCGCCTGTTGTTCAAGTCATAGCTGCTACTATTGGGGAACAGAAACCTGCCACCACGAACCACTCTCTCTAAGAGAGATAAATCTCGGGCAGAAGCAGACATCCACTCAGGAGAACAGTATTCTAGTAAAGGAAGCACAAATGGCCTAAAACAGGTTGCGTTGATTTTACCATCTTATAAATATATGAGGCCTTACGAACAATACCTAACTTGCGTGCGGTGTTTGCTGAAACTTCCATTAGATGTTTCTCAAGAATAAGACGCGAGTCAAAGGTTACACCTAGAATAGTTAAAGCTTGACTCAGTCAGCAAAGTCCCATTCATCCGAAGCGGGAATGGGGTGGAAAATCTGTACGAGATCTGCTAATCAATAGTGTTTTCGTTTTAGTGGAGTTCAGCCTCATACCCCACCGACTACAGCATTTACTGATCCGATCCATGCACCGATTGAGGTTGAGGGCACCTTTATTTCTGATAAATGCAGACTTTACTACACCCACAAGTGTTGCATCACCGGCATACTGAACAATCATGTTTTTCAGGCCAACTGCCATATCACTTGTATACACTAAAAATAACAGTGGACTAAGAACACTACCCTGTGGAACTCCAGCCACAATAGGTCTTGGTTCGCTAAAGATCCCATCAACAGCAACTCGTTGCTGCCTACCTGTAAGGAAATCTTGAAGTAATCCTAAAGCATATATAGCAGATAGAGCTCAACTGGTAGAGATTATAGTTGACTATTTTGCTAAATTACTTTGTTCTTTTAAGACCAGAAAACTTCAACGCAGTACGGTGACAAATGCAACTCCCTCGACTTATGGGGACAAACAAAGGTTAACGAATTCTGAACTTGCAGCTATAAAGAAGTCAGGAAACAAGACCTACACCCTTTGGGAATCAACGTTCCTGTTTCCTTCTGCACTCTTTCATTCATTTTCTATTTTCCGAGACGCTTCGAGAAAGTATTTCTCCTGCAGCATTTCCCAATTTGCTGAGTGGGCGTACTTTTCTGCTTGGAGGATACTAGGCTTCATGTTTTGTGACTGTAACTTCCAAACCTTCCAAGCACAGTACAAAGTTACAAGACTTTGTTTCGTGCAATTTCCAAGACAGTACTTTGGGTTAGTTATTGTAAAAAGTCAAGCTGAGTTCAACTAGTCTGGTTTGGGAAGGAGAAGCATTGTCATTATTCTTTTGCTATTTGTTCCTTTGGATATTCATCACGCATAAATTCAAATACTGTAGCATGATGGATTTTTACAGCAATGTATAGCTCGAAGAATTAGGATTCTAAGAACTAATAGAGTAAATAATATGATTAACAAAAGTGAAGTACATCGCAGTATCTGACAGACAACTGGCAAACGAACTTATGGAATGCTCTGGAAAGTTACGCCAAAGTTTAATTTTAATTTTTTTGCATTACCCTGACACAATCAGATCCAAATTTGCCTAAAATACGTCCATCACCCCCCAGCCCACTAGGCAAAACCACCTTTTGCATCTGCCAAGGGCTGTTTTTTCTTCCTTATTGTCAACATTCAACTTCGTCTATTCTGAAACTTTCTCCACTCAGTACAACAGGAGTCATGTGGAGCCTTCATCAAAAGGAAGCAATTAAGACACGCAGAACAGCGATTCAGAGAAGAGGCGATGGAGGCAGGATTCAGACGAATAGCTTTCATTCAGACCTGTCCACAATTCAAAAGTAAAAAATGCGCCGAAGTTTCTTCGACGCAATCGAGTTTTCTGTACAGGTATAATGCTGTATGAAACTCTCATCCACGTCCTATGAAACTTTCAGCTGCAGTCGGCTGTGGCTGTGTTGTTGGCACCTATAGCGATGCCAGACGCACGAGTGTGGCTAACTTTAACTTTAAATGAAATAAAAACAACTGAGGCTAGAGGGCTGCAGTTTGGTATGTTTGATGACTGGAGGGTGGATGATCAGCACACCAATTTGCAGCCCTCTAGCCCCAGTGGTTTTCTAGATCTGCGGGCGGACGGGCAGACAAAAAGCAGTATTCTAAACAAAAAAAGCATTATTCTAAACAAAGAAAAGCAGTATTCTAAACAAAAAAGCAGTATTCTAAACAAAGAAAAGCAGTATTCTAAACAAAAAGCAGTATTCTAAACAAAAGCACTCAACACAAAAGCAAAGGAATTAACAATAGCACTGTCAAAAGAACTCTTGGCCTCTTAATAAAACCATTATGTTTCTGTACTAAAATGTAAGGGGTAATCACTCTTTACAAAGTATTTCATTAATTTTTTTCATGATTTCATTCTTCAGGAGCAACTTTTACTCTTCCCTTCTGCCGCGATGTTGTCGGTTTCAGTGATACACTTGACAGCATCTCAGAGTTGGGGAAATTGGGCTCCTGTCGATACCGCCTTTTCCACCCCTGTGAAATATCTGGATTTGCATGATTCAGAATTCATGAATTTTTGGATGAATTGATATCATATATTCTTAATGATTTCCATTACTGACGTGTGTATTAAAACACTAAAAGATGGTTTAAAATACTTCTTCTGTGCTTATGTAGCCATTTTTTTTTTCACTGCATGACTTTTTGCGCGTTTTATCCTTCGTCAGTGGCTTGGAAATAAAGTCGAAACCGGTCAGGACCACGTACAAAAGTGATTATAATCATATATATATATATATATATATATATATATATATATATATATATATATATATATATATATATATATATTTATATACACACACACACACACACACATACATACATACTATGTGCATGTATGTGCAATGTGATTTTGATTTCCACTTGATTTCTTTCTGTAGCAGCTAATTATTGCTATATAAGAACTAGATTTAATGATTGTTAGAATTTTCTATATACATCTCAAAAAACTTTCTGCAGCCGTTTTACAATTTTTGAGAGAGAGAGAGAGAGAGAGAGAGAGAGAGAGAGAGAGAGAGAGAGAGAGAGAGAGAGAGAGAGAGAGAGAGAGAGAGGTGGCTGGGGGCTTCAGGTTATGGTGTGTTCGTCATTAGCATTATTGTGAGGTGAATTATGCCAGGTAAAGACCGCTAATTATAGAAGTTGTCAAAGTCGCGAATTCTTGTGAATCTTCTCGTTAATATTCACTTTTCCAGTGTAAACGCTCTGGCCTGTTTTTCGAATCGAATTCTTACGGTTCTGATTTTAGTTATTTTATGAGTGAAATGATATTAGTGTTCATCTTGATGCAAAAATCTGTGTGGCACAATTGATGCTTTTCCCCTTACCCAAAGACATCTTAGTTCAGTAGGGATTGAGAACAATATTGACAAAACATGATGTGAAAATGCAGCACCATGAAATCTGGCGAAAGAAAAAGCAGTCAGTCCACTGATTATTGGATTTCTCCTTGCGTTTTCTCGTCGATTTCATATCATTAAAAACTTTATGCGAGCAGAGTTATAACGAGGCGGCGAGAAAGAGGTTCAATTTATTGACACGAAATTTCTAACAGGGTCAAGAATTCTTGCGAGCGGGAAGGTAGCGTTTGACATTAGAAGAAAATATAGGGACGTCCACAAACAGTCAGATATGTTTTCTGACACCTGAAGATTGATTAACAATTCAATATACAAATTAGAAAGAGATTTCAAATACATATGGTTAGAAAGCTTGCAGTGCCTTACCTACGTTAGTAATTACAGTTCTGACAAGGACATAGTGTATCTTCTGAAAAATGCAAGAATGGTTCACAATTCTATACACAAATTAGGAAGAGATTTCAAATACATATGGTTAGAAAGCTTGCAGTGCCTTACATACATTAGTAATTACAGTCCCGACAAGGTCATAAAGTATCTTCTGAAAAATGCAAAAACGATCGCTTGAATCAGAAGCGCTTGATCTGTTTCCTGGGAGTCTCGGTGCGTCATGTTGATTTTTGTTTTGAAGCCAGGGTCCCCTGAGGCTCCCAGAGCAATTTGAACTCATCAGGGAAAGGTAACAGCAGCGATTAATTAGCCTCCACTTTCCCCAGACTTTATGCTGTAAATTTTTTATTTCATTAATTCCCCTATTGAACAGTGTCAGCTTTGGGTTGAATAGAGATAGTATATATGTGATGGACTGATTGATAGAGTAAATATTCTTTTGTAGGGTTTTAGATGCAAACGTATAAAAATATCAGTGATATGCTTGATTATGACCAATCTGTTTATATTCTCTCTTTCGACACTGTTACATAATTTATCATTTATTACACGGAGACCGGCTGTTTCGCGTGATATTATTATTATTATTATTATTATTATTATTATTATTATTATTATTATTATTATTATTATTATTATTATTCAGAAGACGAAGAGCCCTATTCATATGGAACAAGCCCACAAGGGTCGTCGACTTGAAATTCAAACTTCAAATGAATATGACGTTCATTAGAAAGAGTAACAGAAGGTAATAAGATATTAGAACCGAAAAATGAATTAACAAATTAATAAATAGATAAAAATATAAGTAAATTAGTAAAATACACGAAGAACTGCTTTAGGGTATAAATGCATTTTGTCTTCGCACGAACTTTTGAGGTTCCAATCGCACGACATCCTCTGAAGGGAAGCTGTTCCACAGTCCAGTGGCGTGAGGAATCAAGAAGGACCTCCGGAACTGAGAAGTTCGACAGCGAGGCACATTTACTGTCCACTAACCTTGAGATTTTACTTATACCAATCAGAGATATAGGAAATGAACTTGTTCTTTCTTCTTCGCGTTCAGACAGTTCATGAAATCCTTTGGTGCAGTTATTTTTCCATTTCATCACTGTAGAAATGTTCTCATTCAGCTTTGACTAAAATTGGGTAACAAAACAGCCAGAGCATCATATTTATTTATGAAATTTCCCATTTTCACGAACGAGTCGCTGTGACTGATATATAACAGGATTTTGAAAATCAGCGTTTATTATTTTTGTGAAGCATGAGGAGTAGTCAAACGGCTTGCTTGAATCCTATAAATTTTAGGTCGAAGAAATTATATAATACAATTCACAAAAGTTTTGTGTATTTCCCGTTATGTCAGATGCACCCTCCATCATCATCATGACGTCGACTTGATTTAGACAAACAAAGCTGACATCCGGTTTTGTGAGGAGGGGGTGGGGGGGGGGATTCGAA
>NC_089767.1:6949947-6969947 GCF_040412425.1 Macrobrachium rosenbergii
TTGGTAAAATTTTAATAACAATTCATGCAGTTATATGTTGATTATTTGATGAGCTTTTTTTTTTACAGATTAACGGACGCAAATTTATATATATATATATATATATATATATATATATATATATACATACATATATATATATAATATATACATATATATATGTTTATGTATATATATATATATATATATATATATATATATATATATATATTTATAATCACTTTAACACATTACCATAGGTGAAAAACAAGAGACGGGGTGTAGGTCCTGACCGGTTTTCGACTTTATTTCAAGCCATTGACGAATTTTTCTCCTGTAGTAATGTATGATTATATATATATATATATATATATATATATATATATATATATATATATATATATATATATATATGTGTGTCTTTATTTATTTTCGTATCCAAAATAACTTCGTGCCTGTATTACCGTCTTAGTTGTGAATGCTTCCGTCGAATTTGATGTCATTTCGAACAGTAATAAACAAGAATAAAAATTTAGAAGAAAGAATCTTTTCCTAGCTCCACAGGGGAAAAACATTCACGTTTTTATTGTTGTTTGACTCAAAGCTGGTTTTAATATGTTAGCAAGTGCTCTTACTGTGAAAACAGCCTGTAATTGAAATTCAGACCCGTAAAAGAGAAGGAATAACTTTGGCTTTAAAATGTGGAAAAGTGGGGAACGGAGTTGGAACCTCCTTTGAACCTTACGGGACCCTACTGAGAAAGAAAATGGTTTAGGTCAGAGAGTCCCGATTTAATCAGGACGGGAAAGAAAGGAGATTTTCTTCTGAAACAAAGAAAAATGGAAGGATAGGAAGAAGAAAGAACCGTATTCTTCACATGAGAAAATTGAATTGAATTGAATATAGAATTTAGCACTGGGGCCTTTGAGGTCATTCTGTACTTAAAACGGAAATTGACAGTAAAAGGTTTGAAAGGTGTAACAGGAGGAAAACCTCAAAGCAGTTGCACTATGAATCAATCGTTAGTAGGGCGCGGATAACAAGATGGAAGAAAGAGAATATGAAAGGAGGTACAGTAAGTGAAACGAAAGGGGTTGCAGCTAGGGGCCGAAGGCACGCTGCAAAGAACTTTAAGTAATGCCTACAGTTCACCGTATGAGGTGCACTGATGGCACTAACCATTCCCTACGGGGCACATGAGAAAATGCAAGAACTGGTTTGGAAATCTTCTTCTTCTTCTTCTTCTTCTTCTTCTTCTTCTTCTCCTTCTTCTTCTTCTTCTCCTTCTTCTTCTTCTTCTTCTTCTTCTTCTTCTTCTTCTTCTTCTTCTTCTTCTCGTCTTACTCTGGTTTCTATAGGGGGTCGTCGTTTCGGATGAGCCGCTTCCATCTGCCTCTGTGGTGCGCTTTTGTTTTGTCAAGTCCCTCCTCTCTCAAGTCTTCCCTCACACTGTTTCTCCACCTCCTTCTTGGTATTCCTCCTCTTCTTCTACCCTGCACTCCATCTCCAGACCCCTTATGGAAATGTTCCTTAGATTCAGAGCGCTTGGCTAAAGCAGATGGCGATGGAATGATGGTTTAGTTGTAGCCAGTAAGGTACAGGAACAGTGAGAGGTTCAAACGCACACAAGAACTTTTAGGAAAATATCCCTCACTTTGCAGTAGCTAGACTGAGTTGTAGACATTGTTTTGTTTCTGTTTACTATTTGAAGTCATGATTCACTCAGCGCTTCTATCTCATTTTTCGAGACTTCCTCGCGATATTTAAGGCTCAACGAACTCATTAAGATGTATATGTAAAATCCCCACTCTGAGGTTCCGTTACAATATGATTTATGTTGTTCTGTATCCTTTCACACAAAGGGTTCCTAGGGAACCTTATCCGGGTTTACTGTAAGAACAAAGGTAATTAGGAAGGAAGGTGATATGCTTTATCCTACATCACCTGGGCACCAGAAGGCTTTTCTTATCTGGTCTTTTTGTTTATTGTTATTCGGAGAATTTCAACAAGGAACATACTCCGGTTGTATTTATAAAAAAAAAAAATCGTTCATTATTTTCTTCACAACTGAAAACAGTTGATCTTAATCAGACTCAAAGTGGAACAAGAAGTTTTTGAATTGAAAGATCTAGCTTAAGAATTTCTCTTTTCTTTGGCTTCCATAAGAATAAAACCCTAATGAACTGTCGTCTCAAAGTTTCCAAAGCCGTTCTTCGAACCCTTCAGAATATATTAAGACTTTTGATAAAAGCTTTATGAAACTACTCGGGAGAACTGCGATTGTGATTCGTTCACGTCTCTAATTATTTACTTTTTAGTTTTCTGTAAAAGAAAACTGTTGTGCCGGCTTTGTCTGTCCGTCCGCACTTTATTCTGGCCGCACTTTTTCTGCCCGCCCTCAGGTCTTAAAAACTACTGAGGCTAGAGGGCTGCAAATTGGTATGTAGATCATCCACCCTCCAATCATCAGACATACCAAATTGCAACCCCCTAACCTCAGTAGATTTTATTTTATTTAAGGTTAAGGTAGCCATAGTCGTGCTTCTGACAACGATGTATGATAGGCCACCACCGGGCCATGGTTAAAGTTTCATAGGCCGCGGCTCCTACAGCATTATACTGAGACCACCGAAAGATAGATTTTCGGTGGCCTTGATTATACGTTGTAGCGGCTGTGCAGAAAACTTCGGCGCATTTTTTACCTGTTATATCTTAGCTTTTATAACTGACAGGCCTCTAAGCATAGGTCATTACGTTTCATCAAGTCGTGACAGGAATTTATTTATTAATAGAATTTGACGAAAGTTACGTTTTAGCTGAAGTATTGCTCGTGAAGTCAGGAAATTCCAGGAACACGTAGTGCAAAAATGGCAAGGCACGTTCCTAAATTATTATAGGTGAAAATCAACGCGAATTTAATGGCCACCAGTTCTCACTTTTATTTTGGATTAAGGCTTCCCTGCTCATCTCCACGAAGGAAAACATCGACGCCTTGCAGGTGCTGATGTACTGTAACAATTTCTGCGGGTTGTAATTGTACAAAAATGGATCAAAGTAGACGCGAGAGTTTATTTTGCGCCAGCTGCATCATTCGTATTCCTAAGACAGCGGAGCAGACGTCCGTAATATTAACGGTGTGTTTCTCGAGAGAAGCACGCCGTCAATATTACGAACTTCCTGTTCGCCGTCTTAGGAATATGAATAATGCAGCTCGCGCAAAATAAATTCTCGCGTCTCCTTTGATCCATTTTTGTACATTCACAACCTGCAGAAATTGTTCCAGTACATCAGCATCTGCAAGGCGTAGATGTTTTCCTTCGAGGAGATGAACAGGGAAACCTGAATTCAAAATAAAGGTAAGAACTGAAGGCCATTGCATGGCGTGTTGATTTTCAGCTATAATAATTTAGCAACATGACTTGCCATTTTTGCACTATATATATATATATATATATATATATATATATATATATATATATATATATATTGTGTGTGTGTGTGTATTATAGCAAAGACGTTATTTCTCAATGTTCATTCAATACGTTTTCAGTCTCCACGAGTCAGTATTATCTGGATTACCTCTGTAGATCTAATTGATTTTCATAGCTGAGGTTTGAGTTACATTGTATCTCTGAGAATTTAACTTTTTGTGTGATTTTTTTTTTATAGATAAAAGACTAATGATACTTGTTCAGACTTATTACACATTTAACCGTTTAGTTGAATAAAGTTAATATTATCGTTCCGATGTTGTCTGTTCGATAGCTCCAAATAAAATGAGTCTTTTGTGTTTTATTTAAAGTTTTCATCAAGATGAATGACTTGTACGCACGTTAGTTTCAGCTGGCATTAGCGGATCCAGGGGGCGGGTCACTTGGACACGTACCCCCACCATGAAAAATAATAACAAAATAGTAATATTGAGGATTTAGATGATAATAATAACATAAATTAGAAATATATATATGAGGAAATAATAAAGAAGCTATTATAGAAATAATCATGAAATTTTAACAAAAAAATAACAACAATAATAATAATAACAATAATCTTAATGATAATAATAATAATGGATTCGGCCTGAAAGAATAAGCGATTGCTTTCCATTTCATAATTTATATTTATATATGTATATATGTGTGTGTGTGTGTGTGTGATTGATTCATTCATTTCAAGTATTCTGTCTTTACCCCGTTAAGTTAACCATCTTTATGTAACAAGTAAAAATAATCGCTTAATGCGTATTGTACTCTAAATTTGAGAATTGTGCCCTTATGAATGAAAGCAATAAATGACACTTAGATGCGTGTAATCCCAGCCTCCTTGGGAAAATGATTGGCCAGTTTATATATTCATGTAAATTTGCCAGTTTATTTATTCGTGTACAATAGCCAGTTTATTTATTCGTGTACATTTGCCAGTTATTTATTCGTGTATATTGGCCAGTTTATTTATTCATGTACATTAACCAATTTATTCGTGTATATATTAGCCACTTAATTATTCATGTACTTTAGCCATTTTATTCGTGTGTATTAGCCAGTTTATTCGCGTATACATTAGCCACTTTTTTTATTCATGTACTTTAGCCATTTTATTCGTGTGTATTAGCCAGTTTATTATTCATGTACATTAGCCAGTTTATTTATTCATGAACATTAGCCAGTTCATTCGTGTATATTAGCCAGTTATTTATTCTTGTTCATTAGCCAGTTTACTTATTCGTGTACATTAGCTAGTTTATTTACTCGTGGAATGGGAGTAACCTTTTGCTCAAGGCTAAATAATCATGATCCAGCAATACATACAGCAAGAACCTCTGGGTGTTTTAAAAACAGTCCTTGTGCAGGTAGCCGCTTTTCTGGGACAACTAACGAAATAAAAAGGAGATTGGAGGAGTTAAAAAAATTTATGCTAGCATACTGAAAAGTGTTATGAAAAATTCACTTCAATGATTTTTTCCACGTTGCTACATTTCGCCTTTTTTCTGTTCAGCTGAGAATTTTGTGATTTCTTCCTTTGCAGAATGCCAGATATTTCTCAAATATTTTGTTGCCTGTCATTTTTATTTTCTCTTTCACGATATCGTACTTTCAAACGGTCAAATGGTCCGGCATTTTGAAATATGTTCAACTTTTCAGCTTAAACTTTACTCTTCCAAGCAGCATTCCAAAACGTGCTATGATTTTTATTTATTTGTTATTTTCTGTGGATTTTTTTTCATCATTTGATATTGCAAGCAGGTGCACGTGCATAGTGAATTTCAAAATATTCATGTTTCCCTGGTCAGTACCAAAATAAATGTAGTTTGTGAAATACAAGATTTTTACCTGAATAGAAATTGTTTTGTGGAATGCTTTATCTTTTTACAGAAACCCTCATTGAAAAATTGAAGATAACTGGTTTTTCCTGTTGCGAAATGTAAGATAATTAACGATACGATTGTACTGCCATATAAGTGAAGAAGGCTCAACACTTATAATTTATTACCCCAAGGCAGACAGGGACCTAGAGGGTCCTGTCTCCCTCTTATTTATGCAAAAGAACCCCAAGAGGAAAAAGGAGTGCGTTATTTAACCCGTGACTTGTCATTTTTAGTTTTTCTGTAACTGAAAAGTATTGTGCCCGCTTTGTCTGTCCGCCCTCACATCTTAAAAGCTACTGAGGCTAGATGGCTGCAAATTGGTATGTTGATCAACCACCCTCCAGTTATCGAACATATCAAATTGCAGCTGTCTAGCCTCAGTAGTTTTTATTTTATTTAAGGTTAAAGTTAGCCATAATCGTGCGTCTGACAACGATATAAAATATGGTTAAAATTTCAGGGGCCGCAACTCATACAGCATTATACTGAGACCACCGAAAGATAGCTCTGTTTTCGGTGGCCTTGATTATACGCTGTAGCGGCTGTACAGAAAACTCGATCGCGCCGGAGAACCTTCGGCGCATTGATGCTCTACAATACATGAAATTTACTGCACTAAGTGTTGTAACCTGTGATTCTTATCGAGTATCCTTATGGATATGACAAAGCAATATTTGGTGTTAGATGTGTTAAAATTGGCAGACCAGTACTTGTACGACTGATAAGCCCAAAATTGAGAGTTAAGCCCTGAGAATATTTTTATTTTTGTTCTTTATACGGATATATCCTCACTCTGTAATTATTTGAAAGGGAATACTACAGTAATTTTATTTTAAGTAATGGCGGATAAGGGGAAAGATATTCAAGGTTTTATGAGGTTCGTCCTTAGAAATTTATTCTTTAGTAGTTTGTGAACGAATTTGCAAGTAAGAGACACACGCATATATATATATATATATATATATATATATATATATATATATATATATATATATATATATATATATATATATATATATAATCTCTTAATCAGTTTGGTGTACTGACTGAAAAGAATGGGTTTTATGCTGCTGAAAAAGGACCCTCTTGTAACATTTAGCAAGAAGCATACGTTTAACAGGAAGGAAAGCAGTCTATAAAATGAATTCTTTACTAACCTGTCTGTTAATACGTTTACTTACTCATTCGTTTGAAGCCAGCACAATCACAGCTATATCTTTCATTCTTTTTCTACTGTTTCAGTAAACCTTAACAAGTACCATTCATTCATTCATTCATTCATTCAGTCATTCAGTCATCATTGGTTCCTATTTGATTAATTTTTGTAACGTTGCATTTCATATGTTCTTTGGAATCGACATTGCTAACTCACATTATCTTTTTTTTTCGTTTCCCTTTGATGACTTTGTTCCGTTATCACCATTCACATTGTTCTTTTGAAACGCATGAAATACGAGCTTTGGCTGGGAGCAATAATTCGGATGACGAATGTTATAGAAAGCTTGTCCACACATTTATTCTTTTTGTTTTTGTAAAGCTGGGCAAACAGCCGCTCTGTGCTGCTACAGACAAGCCCTTGTTTCGATTACGCCATCCGGAAAACTCACGTCTGGTTGTATATACACATATATTGTATGTATGTATACGTACACACATATATATACATATATATATTTTTTTCACATTGAATGTTCATTAAATTTCTACCTGTATGAAGCAATTTATGAAAGATTCAGATAAGGGATAAGAGTTGCATAAACGCCTCAGTAAAAGTCAGTGTCACTGTTCAGTTCTTGATTTTGGCCAAAGAAATTTCGAAATTGGAAAATAATTGCACCTAGACCCCAAAAAAAACTCACTCATCATAAAATGGAGGAGACAAAAAAATACCTGATTCCTTAAGACTTAGCATCAGTGTTAGCTATGCCATTCATCTGTCTCCCTTTCTGCCTTCAATTTTTTCTCTTTGAAGGAGTCAAGTTTGATGCATAGATTTGGGAAAATTGAAATTAAAAAGTTGATTTATTGCTGGCACAAGAAAATCTATAAATAATATAAAATATATAACTGCAAACACAGAAACATAATGAAAATGTAAATGAAGCAATCGAATTTCTTTGAAATTTTGTAGGATTTGTTCAATATAGGTTGGTATAACTTCCAGTTACAGACCAGTTTATGATACATTGCTCTGGGTTTTAGTTTTCTGTAAAAGAAAACTATTGTACCGGCTTTGTCAGTCCGTCCGCACTTTTTTCTGTCCGCCCTCAGATATTAAAAACTACCGAGGCTAGAGGGCTGCAATTCGTATGTTGATCATCCACCCTCAAATCATCAAACATACCAAATTGCAGTCCTCTAGCCTCAACAGTTTTTATTTTATTTAAAGTTAAAGTTAGCCATAAACGTGCTTCTGGCAACAACATAGGATAGGCCACCACAAGGTCGTGGTTAAAGTTTCATTGGCCGCGGCTCATACATTATATCGAGACCACCGAAAGATAGATCTATTTTCGATAGCCTTGATTATACGCTGTAGCGGCTGTACAGAAACCTCGATTGAGCGGAAGAAACTTCGGCGCATTTTTTACTTGTTTAGAATTGGTTCTTGAAGTGCAAACAGTGAACTAAAACGATAGAGAAGAGAATCATTTAACCAAATTAAACTTAGTTTCAGCAGTAAGGCCTTAGTAAAGTAAGACAGTTTTTATGTTATGTTACTAAGTAAGTCCTATATCATCAAATGCAAATTTGGTCGAAAATCTCCACAAAAAATCTTGAAAATACGTCGTTTTGAATCGCAGGGCGTGATGTTAATACTAATTTGACATATTATAGTGGATGTAGTAAGCCGACTGAAATCGTAATAACTATATTTTTATTAATATATTTGGGTAGTAGACTCTTTTTCAAACAGGTATTGTTGAAGGTGATGGCTGCATTCAGCTTGTATATATAGAGTTTTCTCTATTTTCTAACAACTGACTTTTCTTGGTTACTGCACTGCGCCAGTAACTCGTCGATACTTGTCATTTCTGGAGAGGGAAATAGTCGTACATCGGGATTTAGTTTATTTCCGAGGCATACAAGGTTCGTCCGGTAACTCAAATCTGGAGATCATTGTCCGCAGAGTATTCTCAGGCTGGCAGAGTTATTAAAGCATCCCGCTACCTGAGAAAACTCTACGGACTATGCTCCCCAGATTTCAGTTACCTGACTAACCTGGTATGCAAAAGAAATCAATTATATCCCGATCTACGACCATTTCCCTCTCTAGAAATGACAAGTATCGGTGAGTTACTGGAGCAATGCAGTAGCCATGAAAAGTCAGTTATTGGAAAAATAGAGAAAACTCTATACAAACTGAATGCAGTTGATGCAGCCATCGCCTTCAACTATATTTGTTATTGAGTTTTGGGGTAATTTCTAACAGAGTGTAAGACCAAAAGGTCTCTTTGATTTTACTTTCATAATAGCAACAGGATTCACAAGCCCTGTCTGTGCCCTGTCAGTTTCCTGTAGTCCTCTTCTTCATCCTTACACATGGAATGCTTGCTTGTGAATGCATTATGATTCAACGCTATTTTCCATATTTGATAAGTTGCGCTCTGTCGCGTTCTCTTTGAACAGAATAACAGAGCATTGCTTTTCCCCGGGGTAAAGTATGCGGTTAATTAAAAATTTGATAACAAAAGTTTATATGAAAACTAGTGTACGTGCACCCACGAAAATGTCCCAAATAAAATAATGGTTGTAGCAATTGCCAACTATTTTGTTAAAAAAAAGTCAGTCATTTTTAGCATGATGCAACATTTTGTACTCTTGCATTCTACAAAAAATTTTAGTTAGCAACAGTTTTCCTGATTCGCCAGAAATGATTTTACTACTTTAAGGTCGAAGCTAATGTAAAGTTAATTCTAATTCCTTAGAATTAACTTTGCATTGGCTCCGAATTCAAGAAAACTCATTTTTGGCGAAACAGGAAAATTGTTGGGAACTAAAATCTTTAGCAAAATGCCAGAAATAGATTTTATTTTAACAAAGTAGTTGAAAATTATTGCAACTATTTTTTTTTTGTTTGGATAATTTTTGTTGATGTATGTATACTAGTTTTGATATAAGTAGTATATTAAGAAGTAATACAATCTCATTAGACTTCACTCAAATAATGATAAGCAACCCGCTTGCAAAGAAGTTGGTTAAATAGTCGAGGAAATACTTTGGGGTGATTGGTATGAAGCGTTCAAATTTTATCATTT
Organism: Macrobrachium rosenbergii; assembly: GCF_040412425.1. Classification (NCBI taxonomy): domain Eukaryota; kingdom Metazoa; phylum Arthropoda; class Malacostraca; order Decapoda; family Palaemonidae; genus Macrobrachium; species Macrobrachium rosenbergii. The sequence goes on from NC_089767.1 coordinate 6,959,551, forward strand.
GAAATATCAAACCAGTGATGCTTTCAAACAGTCGAGTAGTCTGCTTATTATCAAAGCAAGAGGTAAATAAAACGATATCTTATATCATGGTGTATGTGGCCAGGTAAAGCACTGAATCTGTGTAATGTTTTTAAATAATTTAGGATGCCTTTCATTCCAGGCCAGAGGCTGCTTTATTCATTATTCAGGACAAGCCACTAAATTATGCATTTACTCAAATATATTTGCATATTTTCTCTCTCTCTCTCTCTCTCTCTCTCTCTCTCTCTCTCTCTCTTAGTGCCATCAAAGGTGCCTCACACTGAGGGACCTGGGGCAACCCGAACGAACTGTAAGGTAAGGTAAGGCCGGAGGTCTCTTAATATTCAAATCACCAGCCCATTCGTTTCAAACAGTGTTCTCTCTCTCTCTCTCTCTCTCTCTCTCTCTCTCTCTCTCTCTCTCTCTCTCTCTCTCTCTCTCTCTCTCTCTCTCAGTGCCGGAGGTCTCTTAATATTTAAGTCATCAACCTATTCGTTTCAAACAGTGTTATCTCCTCTCTCTCTCTCTCTCTCTCTCTCTCTCTCTCTCTCTCTCTCTCTCTCTCAGGGCCGGAGGTCTCTTAATATTTAGGTCATCAGCCCATTCGTTTCCAATAGTGTTATCTCTCTCTCTCTCTCTCTCTCTCTCTCTCTCTCTCTCTCTCTCTCTCTCTCTCTCTCTCTCTCTCTCTCAGTGCCGGAGGTCATCAGCCCATTCGTTTCCAACAGTGTTATCTCTCTCTCTCTCTCTCTCTCTCTCTCTCTCTCTCTCTCTCTCTCTCTCTCTCTCTCTCTCTCTCTCACACACACACACACACACACAGTGCCGGAGGTCTCTTAATATTTAAGTCATCAACCTATTCGTTTCAAACAGTTATCTCTCTCTCTCTCTCTCTCTCTCTCTCTCTCTCTCTCTCTCTCTCTCTCTCTCTCTCTCTCTTAGTGCCGGAGGTCTCTTAATATTCAAATCACCAGCCCATTCGTTCCAAACAGTGTTCTCTCTCTCTCTCTCTCTCTCTCTCTCTCTCTCTCTCTCTCTCTCTCTCTCTCTCTCTCTCTCTCTCTCTCAGTGCCGGAGGTCTCTTAATATTTAAGTCATCAACCTATTCGTTTCAAACACTGTTATCTCTCTCTCTCTCTCTCTCTCTCTCTCTCTCTCTCTCTCTCTCTCTCTCTCTCTCTCTCTCTCTCTCAGTGCCGGAGGTCTCTTAATATTTAAGTCATCAACCTATTCGTTTCAAACACTGTTATCTCTCTCTCTCTCTCTCTCTCTCTCTCTCTCTCTCTCTCTCTCTCTCAGTGCCGGAGGTCATCAGCCCATTCGTTTCCAACAGTGTTATCTCTCTCTCTCTCTCTCTCTCTCTCTCTCTCTCTCTCTCTCTCTCTCTCTCACACACACACACACACACACACACAGTGCCGGAGGTCTCTTAATATTTAAGTCATCAACCTATTCGTTTCAAACAGTTATCTCTCTCTCTCTCTCTCTCTCTCTCTCTCTCTCTCTCTCTCTCTCTCTCTCTCTCTCTCTCTCTCTCTCAGCGCTACAGGCATTCGGTTACGTCATTTACAGTAAACAGATGAAATGAATAATGTGAAGGGAAAAATTCTAAGCCTACGGATAAGTTTTTTTTTTCATTGTAAATCATTTTCACCAAATGAAAATGAATAACATGAGTTTTGGCCCCCAGATAAGTCTTGTCACTATCAGGGAATAATGGAAGAGCGAGAAAATATTTATATGATTGTGAACTGAGAGTTTTGTTGATCAAAATAGTCAGCTACTGTGTTGGACAACAAAGAATTGATGGAACCTGAATATCATCAGAACAACATTCAGTTTTCATTCCTAAGTTAATTTTTTGCAAATAAAACCCTTTGTAGACCTTCCAAAGGGAAAAAGTAAATAAAAAATTCATTGACCAGTGGTGCACTGTATGCCTTATTTAAGGCTCCTTACAGCGTCCCTTCTGTTCTTAGATGCAACCCCTTTCATTCCCTTTACTGTACGTCCGTTCATATTCTCTTTCTTCCATCTTACTTTCCACCCTCTCCTAACAGTTGCTTCTTAGTGCCATTGCGAGGTTTTCCTCCTATTACACCTTTCAGACCTTTTTATCCTCAATTTCCCATTCAGGGCTGAATAACCTCCGCGTGGCCTTTGGCCTAAATTGTATATTTCATATTAAATGTCAACAAAGCGATCCTGAAACTTTTGACTTATATGTATGGTACTGAGATGTATTAAGCTGAACCAAGAAATTACAGAAAGAAGTTGTACCAGGACGGAAATTCAGATTAAAGTACAAAAGGAAGTTGTACCAGGTTGGAAATTCAGATTATTGACAAGTGTTTGCCTGTAAACAGTGATGGCTCGAGTACTCCTACGTATGTGTGCCCAGGGTATTCAAATCGATGGAACAGGGAGGCTCGAGTTTGTATTACGTTATTCATATCCTGTTGACAGTAGAGTGGCAGCTCATAATATGAACATTACTCTCCGCCTCATAATCTCCCACGTTTTCTCTCTTTCTCTCTCTTTTTCTCCATCTCTCTCACTCTTTCTCTGCCTCACAATTAGAACTTGCTACTGTTTATACACACACACACATATATATACATACGTACGTACATACATATATCAGAAATGGCATAGCAATACCCATGATATCGTGGACTTTGGTAAACAAAATGTCACATTACTCGACAAGTTGCCACGCAACACAGTGACAATCTCTCTCTCTCTCTCTCTCTCTCTCTCTCTCTCTCTCTCTCTCTCTCTCTCTCTCTCTCTCTCTCTCTCTCTCTCATTGCTATCATGTAGGGAGCATTCATTTCAGAATTCTTACTCTCCACCCTCTCGTAACAATTGATTCATAGTGCAACTGCAAGGTTTTCCTCCTGTTACGCCTTTCAAACCTTTTACTATCAATTTCCATGTTAGCGCTGAATGACCTCATACGTCCCAGTGCTTGGTCTTTGTCCTAAATTCTATAATCAGTTCAGTTCACATTACACAATACTGTCAGTTATGCTCTGAATCTCAGCGAGCTACAGGCGGTCCTCCATCACATTTGCATGCAGTTGCGTGAAAAGGACCATTACATGCTTGATATAGAGGCAAATTGGTGCTCTCTCTCTCTCTCTCTCTCTCTCTCTCTCTCTCTCTCTCTCTCTCTCTCTCTCTCTCTCTCTCTCATTCGCCACCTGAGATTGACGTTTTGGGGGCTGGGTCTTATTTGAGATGCAGTTGAAAGGAATAAATGGAATTGGGGTATTCTGTAACGCCCCATTTGTAACTCTGAAGCTGTATCGGTTCGGTTACATGGTGCGTGATTGAAATATGTTTTGATTTATTGAAAAGAATGGTAGTTAACACCACTCAAGGGTGGAATGTAAGATGTGTCAGTAGAGTGGAATATTTTGCGACAATAGCTCCCTTAGTTGTGATGGTGTATGCAAATGATCTTATTTTTATTCTAAAATAGCGATTTATTGATTGAAATGCATCGCTGTTTTTAGATTAAATAGGGTAAAAGATCGATGGATGGTGTTGCACCTCTTGTAGAATGCTCTTAAATCATCTTCCAAATTGGTTTTTGAGCATCAACATTGCATGTGTGGTCATGGCTCATGTGCCAGTGATATTGATATTGAGATAAATCATTTTTTGTCATATATTCACGTTGTTATTCTTTCTTTTTTAATCATTATAAGTCTCATTCCCATTCAAGTTGATCCAGTAGGTAAACATTCCTTCCCTTTGCCTAAACCAGTGGTCCTTAACTAGGGGGAAATTCCCCCGTGGAGGAGAATTTCATGGTTTCAGGGGGGGGAAGTGTGACCACAGATTGGCAGGCTCAAACTGGCTCTAGGACCACACAAAACGCAATGTGCATCGGTCCGCAGTACTCGGAATGCATCTTTTGAGGCAGACAGTTTTGGAAAGGGGGTGGGGGTGGGAGAAATGACATTCTGACATATGGTGAAAGGGTGCATGGGCCAAAAAAAAAAAAAAAGGGTTGAGAACCACTCCAAAATAGGATGGTGCTTATCCAGACTTGATTCTTTGATTCCGTCAGGATTTTTGTAAACTACTTCAGAAATCACAAGAAGAAAAGATGATCATTTCAGTTAATATTTTAATTCCTGAGGTGACAAATTTCAGTGGCCTTTTTCAGTGAATGTTTCATGTTCCCCAATTTCAGTGATGTTCTGTCGATGTAAAATCAGATGAAGTAATTCTCAAATACTGGCATTATTATTATTATTATTATTATTATTATTATTATTATTATTATTATTATTATTATTATTATTATTATTATTATTATGAAGTATGCAGACGTTACACTGCACTAACAAACGATTAAGTAAAATAGAAAAGTAATAGGGTATCACAAAAAGGACTTTATATTATTATTATTATTATTATTATTATTATTTTATGAAATATGCTGACGTTACACTGTAAAAGCAAGTTTCAAACAGACAATAACAACACTTTCCCTGTAATTACAAATTATCGACTTCTGTCCTTACCATGAGAGCAACATTGAAAAGTGACATACAAAAACAAGTGCCACTCGCCATGACATTTTGCTGCTAATTTTCGCGGTCTTTGCGTGAATGCAAATATTTTCCACACGTAACCAAAGTATTTGTATAACGTCCGCTTTTGGATATACTTCGTGCAGGTTCGTCATGAAGCCAGATTTATACGGAGCTAAAAAAAAAAAGAAAAAAAAAAAGTGCAGGAGTTTCTTCGGCGCAGTCGAATTTTCTGTACAGCCGCTACAGCGTATAATCAAGGCCACCGAAAATAGATCTATCTTTCGGCGGTCTCAGTATTATACTGTATGAGCCGCGGCCCATGAAACTTTAACAACGGCCAGGTAGTGGCGTATCCTATATTGTTGCCAGAAGCACACAATCATGGCTAAAATTAGCCCTAAATGAAATCAAAACTACTGAGACTAGAGAGCTGCAATTTGGTATGTTTGATGACTGAAGGGTCGATGATCAACATGCCAATATGCAGCCCTCTAGCCTCAGTAGTTTTTAAGATCTGAGGGCGGACAGAAAAAGTGCGGATGGACAGACAGACAAAGTCGGCACAATAGTTTTACAGAAAACTAAAAATCAACATTATTAAAAAAATGTATCTTGGTAAAAGCAGATTTAGCCACCGAAAATATATGATATCTCTTTGACAGAATTTGGAGATAACATTGAAAAGTAGATTTTGATAGATGAGCTGTGTGCAAGAGCATCTATATATAAAAAACTTATTTTTATGTCGCTGCAGTTCACAGCAGTTCAGACATAATGAAATCTTTGTCTTAGCCATCTCATTTTTAACGTAAATAGCTTTAAGTTATATCATCGGCAACTCTAATTCCGCTCGAGAAGATAGGCTGTGCTTAAACTCTCTTTTACTCTGACGTTAATGCAGTTGAATCGCTTCAATTTATCATCCTTGGTAATTAAACTTCGAAAGTGTAAAGTGATCTGCCTGTTTTGACACAGAAGGATTTATGGCCTTTATTAAGCGTTGAAAAGTGGCGGTATGAATGTCAGTAATATATTATATATATATATATATATATATATATATATATATATATATATATATATATATATATATATATATATATATATATATATATATATTTATATATATATATATATATATATATATATATATTTTATATATATATATATATATATATATATATATATATATATTTATATATATATATTTTTATATATATATATATATATATATATTTATATATATATATATATATATATATATATATTATATATATATTTATATATATATATATTTATATATATATATATATATATATATATATATATATATATATATATATACTGTATATATATAAAACTTTTTCATAAACTTGGAGGGAATACTGTAGTGTTTGTAAGCCGGAAAGGTTCATACTACCTAAATTATCTATAGAAAATAACTGAGTAAGCTGAAAATAAAAAAAAAATAAAAATTTAAAATTAATAAAGTGAACTTCGGCATCGCTCTGTAATCTGTATTTTATTTTGCTTCAAGAAGTATAAAAACATCGTCTTTATGTAGCCTTTTTTTCATATATATTTTTTTTTATTTAACAAAAATGTTGAATTGGAATGTTTACTTTTCATCTCCGAACTTGATGGCTCAGAGAGAAAAGTTATAAATGACGGATGGGTCGGGAGTAACAGATATAAAATTGCTCTTGTTGAAAAAATACTAAAGCATCAGAATTCTGAATATAATAAAAAAAATACTCTTGGCCTTTGGAACGTCCAGTATTTTTTTTGGAATGTTCAGAAGTATTATCATTCGATTGACGGCTTTCTTTGATCTTTTTTTTTCCGTATATCGATTTTTTTCGGTTAAAGTATAAATTTCATCCTGTTCGTTGTTGGCTACTCTTGATATCTTGAATGGATTTGGAATTCTTCTGTAGAATCTGGTTTTAGTTTTCTGTAAAAGAAAACTGTTGGGCCGGCTTTGTCTGTCCGTCCGCACTTTTTTCTGTCCGCACTTTATCTGTCCGCACTTTTTTCTGTCCGCACTTTATCTGTCCGTACTTTTTTCTGTCCGTACTTTTTTTATGTCCGCACTTTATCTGTCCGTACTTTTTTATGTCCGCACTTTATCTGTCCGTACTTTTTTATGTCCGCACTTTATCTGTCCGTACTTTATCTGTCCGCACTTTTTTCTGTCCGCACTTTTTTCTGTCCGCACTTTTTTCTGTCCGCACTTTTTTCTGTCCGTACTTTTTTTATGTCCGCACTTTATCCGTCCGTACATTTTTATGTCCGCACTTTATCTGTCCGTTCTGTTTTCTGTCCGTACTTTATCTGTCCGCACGTTTTTCTGTCCGCACTTTATCCGTCCGTACTTTTTTATGTCCGCACTTTATCTGTTCGCACTTTTTCCTGTCCGCACTTTTTTCTGTCCGCACTTTATCTGTCCGCACTTTTTCTGTCCGCACTTTATCTGTCCACACTTTTTTCTGTCCGTACTTCATCTGTCCGCACTTGATGTGCCCGCACTTTATCTGTCCGCTCTCGGATCTTAAAGACTACTGAGGCTAGAGGGCTGCAAATTGGTATGTTAATCATCCACCTCCAGTCATCGAACATACCAAGTTGCAGCCCTCTAGCCTCAGTAGTTTTTATTTCATTCAAGGTTAAAGTTAGCCATAATCGTGCTTCTGGCAACGCAACAACACAGGCCGCCAAGGCCTTGATTATGCGCTGTACAGAAAACTCGATTGCGCCGAAGAAACCTCGCCGCATTGTTTACTTGTTTATTTTTATTTTGAAATTCATTATGTGAATATGTTCAGTTGAGTTATTGGGAATATCGACTGTGGGCTTAAGATTGTCATTAAAAAAAAAAAAACCCACGACTTGTGCTAGTCCTTAAGTTCAAAGTTTTATGGTAATCCGGATCAGTTTTTTTTCTTTGTGTGGAAGGAAATTGAATAAGTTTGAAAAGGCATATTAACAAAACCCCGATGGTGAGATTCTTTCAAAAATAATCATGAAAGTATAAACTATTTTAATGAAGTCCTTTTGAAAATGTGAGATATATATATATATATATGTATGTGTATATACATATATATAGAGCTATGTAAAGCTCTCTCTTTCTCTCTCATATATTATATATATATATATATATATAAAATCCAGGAGCAAGTCTGTAGGCATGAGATCGCGAGCTTCATACCCCTTTCCTGACCTTAGCTGATGTTGTTTCCCGTTTACAGCTAGGTCGACTGGTGGGTGGCTACCCGGGGTTGAACCACTGGTCTTGCTAGCGCGGGCTTGTCTAAAAGGCAAAGTCACACGGCCATGTAAAACTTGAGTACACCACAGAAAAATTGTGTTAGTAAAAATTCAGTTTAACTTCAGGTTCCCATTTTGTGCGGCTATGTCTTCCAATTGATTTCTCTGAGTTATTTATTCTTGCAAACTTTGTATTACAGACCATTTAGTAAAGATTTGCTGTAATTATGTGTCATAAATAATTATGAGTATGAATGGAAAATCCTTTCCAGTGACAGAATAACGTCAACAATAACAATAAAAATTAACAGTAAATAATGAATAATCGTTTTACAGAATGTATTTAAATCTGCAATTTCAGATTCAGTTTCATCGATCATCACTGTTTAATTTTATTGGCCAATATCCTTGTTTCGTATATATGGAAACTAATGATGACTAAGAACTGGCTTTGTCGGTCTGAATACTGTGTGGCAAGACAAAAATATGACAAACTTATTGAGAGCGTAGCCCACAGGCTTTCCTGTCATTGCTAGAGAGAGAGAGAGAGAGAGAGAGAGGCTCGTTCTTTCTGTTCCCCTCAAGAAATGTCATTAATCGTGTGAAGGTTTGCCATCAAGCCGTAGCTGGTCTTAAGACTGTCAGAGTGTGTTGCAGGATTCTAGAATTCCCTTTCGAAAAGATGCTTGTTTTCATTTTTCATTCCCGCTGTGAACAGACGCTAGATGAACTACGAGGAAAACTGCGGTGACGTTATTGAGGTTTTTCTTCTTGACATAAACACAGAGAAACAGCAGAGCAGGAGATGAAAGGATCAATAAAGGACTCCAAGTTGCTCGGGATATGACGCTTGAGGGAATCCATCTCTCCAAATGTACAAGAAAACTTTGGTCTCACCGGGTCGCTGATTTTATTGCAGTTGACCAAAAGTGTTGTAATAAAAATGTGTCCGTTTATTTCTCTGTCTCCGTTTTAGTACACGCACACACACACACTCATATACATATATATATATATATATATATATATATATATATATATATATATATATATATATATATATATATATATATATATATATACATAAACGTAATTTATAGAATTGTTTGACTAATGAAATATCTCCCAGAGTATCGCAACGCACAGCAAGTTCTAAAGAAACAAATACTTTGAACTCCAGAAATCGTCTGGAATTCCGTTTCCTGCTTTGGGCCAAAGAAAGTCATCGAACAGAGTGGCTTTTAATATAAAAACGATCAACGTGATTTAATTTCTTGGGCTTTTTCACACGACTTCCTTCCCAAGCTGATTGAATCGCTCCTGGAAATACTGGAATTCGATAAAGTGAAAGAGAATTTTATATATATATATATATATATATATATATATATATATATATATATTTATATATATATATATGTATGTATGTATATACATATGTATATATATATATATATATATATATATATATATATATATAGTGTGTGTGTGTGTGTGTGTGTGTGTGTTAAGTTGTTACTTAGTTTTTGTAATTGTTCGTGTACATGCATAACTACTTTCTAAATGGTTTGCTAATGCTTAAAGTGGATTTCTGTATGATTTCACAAGGTAATATTTGACTTGAAATTTAAGCTTCCTAAGAGTTTGGTGTTCACTGGAAAGAAGGCACGGCAGTTAACGGGAAATATAGAAAGAAGAGGTCACTTATTAAAAAAAAGACCAAATGAATGAACAAAGTAATAAATAAATAGAAGAATATATAGGTAAACAAGTGTCAAATGGGATTTTATTTACACCTGAATAAAGATGTTGAATCCGAGCTAAATATGACTTACAAGAGAAGGTGGCACTTGAAATGCATGACTGGTTGAAGGACAGGCAAAAAAATGCATACAAATGTCCTGATACCCATGCTGAAAGGACGTAACATTACGCCCCTGGCATTGCAGTTACCCTTGCATCTAAGAACAGAATCTCCAGTCTTAACACTTTCATTTTGTGGTAAAAGGAGACATAACTGACTAGAAATTGTTTGTGATAATGTTGCTATTGACGTGATTGGCACTCACGCTCTTGCATCCAAGAACAGAAACCCCAGTCTTAGTATTTTTATTTTATATTGAGTGGAGACATACAAGACTTTTCCCAGGTACGTTTCTGTATAAAACCATTCAGTATCTCGCCTACAAATTCTAATACATATTTCACTCTCATCATAAAAATCTAACTTATCATATCTATGACAGTTCTTGTTTCACTGTTAAGTTTAGCCAGTAAATAACTACTAGAGGCAACTCGCCAATTAGGTTTTATCTGTATTATCATTTATCCGTTTTAGGATTAAATCTTCATTCCAATCTAAATTCACTGGTGGAACATTGAAAGAGGGGAAAATACTTATTACATTAATAATTACGGTGGAATATGATTTGAGAAACCCAATCGGTTAAGTTAACGTATCAGATTAATATAATCTCTGAATTTGTATTTTTTAAATGAGTAACCAGTTTTTGTATTTCCTATTTGGTTTTGCAAGGAAGTCCATTTTATTTC